>NW_025409829.1:0-9632 GCF_002201575.2 Neomonachus schauinslandi
TGTGAAATGAGACGCAAGTTCCCCTCTCTACTCACTTTTGCAAATGCCAGCTTGGGAATGACCTTTACCCTCATCCAAGCCATCACAGTGGAGTCACAAAGGGAGCATAGCCTGGTAGTCAGCTCACCTGGAAGGCCCAAAGGCTAGACTCTCCCTCTCTCTTCATCAGCCTGCGGCAGGTGTGGGGTCCTCTCACATCCACTCTGGCACTCTCTAGGGGAAGCAGACCACTCACCACTGAACACAGGACCAGGGGTCTCATGAAGTATTCTCCTTTCAGGCCTACCCCCAGGACCATGCCCAGCCCTGGTCTGGCCTCCTCTGGGCTGCAAACCCCAGGTGCTTGCCTCCTGACTGGCAACCTCTTGCTCTGTTTAGCCAAAGCGAGCCTCTCCTCTTGCACTGGGGAACCCACATCACACAGAACTGCTGGAGTAAGGTGACTTTTCAGATCATCGCAATAAGACAGGATAAAGAGAATATCCTTGAACCCCCCAAAGTGCAGATCAGGCATTTCAAACCATCTCTGTTTCTTCCAGAACAGCTCTCTCTACAGTCCATCATGACTCACCCCACAGATGGGGGAGTCCATTCACTCAGGGCAAATTAAGACATCTCTTTGGGAAACTCTGTTGCCAAAATTAACCCTGAACATTTCCTTCAAGGTGTGGGTTTCCTGAAATGGAAGTGAGCTCCTTAAATCACACTCTCAAATTCAGCATTTCAATTCCACAGGGGAAAACTGAAGACGGTTTAAACTTGCTCATACTGCACCCCTCAGTTTGGCAGCAGTGGGAAGACCTGACTGCAGGGTGGTGAGCTGGAGGGGCTGTTCCGGGTGCAGCTGCAGCCATGCCCTAAGTAGACTCGCCTGAAACAGGGTTCTCAGAGTGTCACACCACACAGTGAGTCTCAAGGGAGTATGGTTGTGCTGCAACTTGTAGAAACCTCGGTAGACCTCTGCTTTCCACTGTGAAAAGGAAGAAAACCCTGTGGGACAATGCTACACAAATCCAGGAATGGTCTCCCCAGTTCAGCTTCACAAATGGCCCCACTCTCCTACTCGCTCATGCCCCAAACCAAAATGCCCTCCTGGACTCCCTTCCAGTAAACACCCATCTGCCTGGGTTGCTCTCCTCCTCCCATTCAGCTGATGCCCCTGTGGAGGACTGAGTGAAAACTACGCAATCCCCTGTATCCCACACTGGTCCTCCTCAGACCTCCTGTGGATTCCTCAGTCTACCGCACCCTTTAGCGCCCCATGTCTGCATGTCACCCCCTTTCACTACCTATCTCCCCTGGAGTGCTACTCCCAAACTCCAAGCACCTTACCACTTAGGGTTGCTGCAGGATCTCCTCAGAGAACACCTCCCTCTACAAACTAGTCCATCGCCCAGTCCCCTCTGTCCATCCCCTGAGCTCACACACTGGTCCCAGGAGTCACCGACATTGCTTCACTGCACTGTGTCAGTGTCTCTCAGGATGCTACCTCCATGAGCCCAGGGACGGATCCCTTCCATCTGTTTAGTGTCCAGTAGGCCTTTGGCACTTGTGAATGCACTGCTCTCGAGGGAAGTCACATGGGAAGAAACAATCCAACTCAATCTAGTTGTATGCAATATGGAGTAATATTTGAACAGTAGCTATCCATCCAAGAGTCCTATATGGACCCCCAAATCTTTACTAAGTGCTTCTTCCTTAAAGCATTTTCCTGCTGAGAAGGAGAGAGTATTCCCTGGGACCCAGCCTGAGCCTGCTTTGTTGCTGAGGAAACCATGCACTGAAACCAAAAGCAGATGAGACCTACAGCAGATAGAGCCTCAGGACAGCAGGACCATGGTAGGGGGCTGGGGACTAAAGCCACAGTGCTAAGAGACCCATGGCCCCACAAGTTGGGAACCATTCACACCCTCGATGCTTCACACACACATGAAGCATGCACTGCCCGAACCCACCTTTCAGCCCATGCTCTCTTGGGCAGCAGGACTAGTGGCGATGAGGTGGACAATGGTGTCCTCATGTCCCTCATGAGGGTTCTGCAGCCATCCCCAGCTTCTGCATTCAGGGCCACTGCAGGCTTCTGCAGACGACTACTCTACATAACTGTCTCATTACGCCTCTGGTCCAGGGGCAGAAGAGCCTGCCAGGTAGGGTGCATCCAGGGCACCATGAGCCTCATGCTGGATGGGCGTGGGGAATGCAGGAGTAACTTGTGCCCAGAGCCCCTCAGCATCACATGGGGACCATGCACAACACAGCCTCTGGCTTGTCTGCAGGTGGACTTGGAGGCCATTGGGGAAGCGGCTCAGTCAGCCAAGATGGCTGTGAGGACACTGCAGACATAGGATGAGGCTGGAGAAGACTCTGTCCTGTCATGTCTCCACATCCCAGGCTTACTGGTTCCTTCTACACAACCCAGGGAGCAGAACAGGAACTTGGGATAATGGGGGTGGGACAGCAGGTTAATTGGCTTCTCAACTTTTGTCATGAACAGGTAGCTATTTTCTTTTTTTTTTTTTAGAACACCTTAAATTTTTAATCCTTTCTTTATAGGTTACCTAGACCACGTCTGATTAAGAAAACTGTAGAAAGTTAGTACCTGCCACAAGCAAATGCCAGGCTGCAGCACGTGTCGATTTTCCGCAGACTCCTGCTTTGCAGGGTCTCCACTCACACTCGCTGGAATCCATTGCGGCAGAGTTTAGTCCACAGGTCGCTTCTCCCCGTTTTTCTTTGGAACGTCTTCAGCGTTCTTACAGAATTTTTTACGGTCCTTAGAGTATTCTTCAGCTAGGTCAGCCCGAAGTGGGTGCTCCGGCTGGGGGTCGTTCACCAGTGCTGTGAGGGACTGGATTACTTGGCCGGTTCTGGTTGCTGGCTTCCAGTTTTCAGCACTAATTCCTGGCAGACAGACCTGCCCCTTTTCATCGATGTTTGGGTGACAGATCTTTGTTTTAAATATGATCTTCGGTGCTTTGAGTGGGTACTCTGCTGGAAAGTTGATTTCGATTTGGAAAGCCCCCTTATCATATGGGGGGTTGTCAGGAACAATAAGCCCTCACCAAGTCAATAAATTAGCTTCATCAACCTGGATGTTAGGAAAGTCTTTCATTCCACATTTGTGGATTTCGTCAAGCTCCTTCATCAGCCTCCTGCTGGCCGCTACTTGGATCTGGCATGGCTTGAACAGGCAGCGATTTTATCTACTCTACTGCCTGTTTTACATAAGCTAAACTTTCCCTGCTTGTCACCATCTTGGATCCCAGGTTTCTCCAAGTGCATGATGATGTGGGAAAGTTCTTGGACACTCTGTGACCTTTCAGGCTTCAGCAGGCTAAGGTCAAGTGGCTGTTAGCAGGTGTGGGGTTGTAGAGCTTGCTGGGCAGGGCAGCCAGCTCACATCCTGGGGGATCCACTGCCAAACCTGACCCCTGCGGAGCCCTGCTTCTGGAGGGAAGGGATCTCACAGCCCTGAGACCCAAAGACAGAAGCTCACATTCCCAGAGCCAGGTTGGCCCCCCGTCTCTCCTCATTCCTCACCTACACATCCCCTAACAGAGCCAGCCAGGACCCCACAGGAGATCCAGCACCATCAGCATCAGTAGGTGGAGAGTCAACTACTGAATGAAAACTCTAGTCCCTTTCTCTCCATGTCTGGAAAAGCAAACACCGTACGTGGGGTTATCGTGGAGTGGGTAGCGGGCAGAGGGTGCAGGTAGACTGCAGCTGACACAGAATTAGCTGGATTTCTTGACACTGCCTTTTTCTTTGTCTCTGGAGAAAAAGAGAGGTGATTAACTAAGGTTTTAGGATTTCTCATTTCAGCAGATATAATCAAACAAATAATGACAAATAGTCTTTTATGTGCACAAAGCTTTCCACATTTCTAGAAAAGAAAATGCTCAATTGACAGGGACTGGCAGAGCAGAACTGGATAGAGCCCAGGGGCCCTCAGGCCTGACATGCAGTCTGGATACGACAGAGCTTGGAACTGTGCTATGGAGTGACGTTGGAGACCTTTAAACTGTATTTCCAGGTGATAAATTTAGAGAGAAAGTTATGTTTCATAATATTAGTTTGTGGGTATTATACTCTAACCCCGTTCACTAACCCCCTTTTTTTCAGTTTTAGAGGTAGAATTTACTGATTCATCAGTTGCATATAACACCAGCGCTCATTACATCACCTGTCTCCTTGACACCCATCACCCAGTTACCCCGTCCCCCACCCATCTCCCCTCCAACAACCTCAGTTTGTTTGCTATAGTTGAGAATCTCTTGGGACACCTGGGTCCCAAGAGAGCTCAATCCATTAGGCGCCTACCTTTGGCTCAGGTCATGAACCTGGAGTCCTGGGATCCAGCCCCATGCTGGGCTCCCTGCTAAGTGGGGAGACTGCTTCTCTCTCTGCCTCTGCCCCTCACCCCGCTCATGCTCTCGCATATAAATTATATTCTTAAGAGTCTCTTTTGCTTTGTCTACCTCCCTGACTTATTTTATTTCCCCCCCTTCCCCAGTGTTCATCCATTTTCTTTCTTAAATTCCACATGATTGACATCATATAATTGTCTTCCTGATTGACTTATTTCACTTAGCATAAAAACCTCTAGTTCCATCCCCCTGGTTGCAAATGGCAAGATTTCATGATTTTTGATGGCTGAGTAGTACTCCAATGTGTATATATAGCAGATCTTCTTTATCCATTCATCTGTCGATGGACACCTGGGCTCTTTCCTTACTCTGGCTATTATGAACATTGCTGCTCTAACCACTGGGGGCATGTGCCCCTGGAATCACTATGTTTCTATCCTTTGTATAAACACCTACTAGTGCAATCCTGGGATTTGGGTAGCTCTATTTTTCATTTTTGAGGAACCTCCATGCTGTTCTCCAGAGTGGCTGCACCAGCTTGCATTCCCACCAACAGTGTAGGAGGATCCCTTTCCTCCGCCTCCTCACCAGCACCTGTTGCCTCTTGTGTTGTTAATGTCAGCCATTATGAAGGTGTGCGATGGCCGCTCACCATGGTTTGGATTCGGATTTCCCTGACGATGAGTGACGTTCAGCATAGTTTCATGTGTCTGCTGGTCGTCTGTAAGTCTTCTTAGAGCAATGTCGCTCATGTCTATTTAACGTGCCCTTTCGGGGTAACTCATCCTGGTTTTGATTTCAGCACAGCAGCTTCCCAGGCAGTGACTGTCTTTGCCCTTGACTCTGGTGCTTCAGCATCACAGGGTAGACTCCGCCATAAGGCCCGAGAGTTCATTTCCCCTCTTTCTGGCACTGGGCGAGGACTCCACCTCTGCGCCCCGCCCGTCCCCCGGGCGCCCGACTGCACACACGCAGCCAGGAGCAGCCTGGCCTCCCTCACGGCGCCATGCATGCCGGCCCACGTCCCTGCTCCAACCCACGGTTTGCAGAACAGAGCCCACGCTCGTTAATGGGACACCGTGACCCACATGGAGAGCCGCCGACTCCCCTGCGCCCCTGCAGACACTCCCCAGGTGGAGGCCGCCTGCCCAGCCCACTCCCCACCATCTGACACGCGCCCACACGCACCGTGGGCGCCCAGCCCCACGCTCTCCCTCGCTGGTCCCAGAGGCCGCCTCTGCCTGTCCACTCAGCATCCCTGCCTGGTCCAGACGAGCTGGCTGCAAGCTTTGTACACCAGGCCCCGAGCACCGCACCCCATACCGCCTTCTGAGAATGTGAGCCCGAGGATGCAGACCGTGCACGGGACGCAGAAACCTCCCCCTGCCTCCTGGCAATGCACCGTGACCACGTACTTGGCTCCCAAGCGGTGCCCCCATTGCCAAACAGGGAAGAAGTGGCCGCATGGACCCTCCCACCCCAACACAGGCAGTGACTCTGTAAGACACTTGGAAGATCAGGCCAGGGAGCACAAAGAACCACCCAAACCAGAAAAGTAGGGCATCTGTACCCAGATGTGGGAAATTGAGGCTACTACCCAGGCGCAATCCCCCACTCCGGTAGAGGGTCCAGGTGTGGGGTGTCTGTGAAGGGAAATGCCGTTCCCTCTATTGGGGTCTTACTCCCTAATGTCAGCGATTCAGGGCTGGATGCCAAGACCTGGCTGGTGCTTGCCGCCATCCAGAGTGCAGTACCCATGTAGGGTCACTGTGCCCAGATGTTGGTGCTTCCATGGCCTGCAGGCCTCTGGCCTAGGCTGGCTTCAGCCTGATGTCTTGGCTACACACCACCTGGGCAGCCTTTTATCATTTGGGGTATGTTCTCCTGTGTGAGCAAAGGATGCCAAGGCTGAAGACAAGAGGAAGACCAGCAGCTGGGAGAGCTCTCCATGGGAATCAAAGCCATCGATAAACTTTGAGAGAACTGGGTGGATTTTAACACAAGCAAGAAGAGTAATAAATAACTCTCCAAGAAAGAGTTTAAGCTAACAAATTCCCTTCCAATGGCTGTGGAATTACATTAACATTTAAAATAAAATTCTGTTTTTTTGGAGAGACTGGGTGGCTCAGATGGTTAAGTGTCTTCCCTCAGCTCATGTCATGATCTCCAGGTCCTGTGATCAGCCCCATGTGCAGCTCCCAAGTCGGTGGGGAGTCTGCTGCTTCTTCTCCCTCTGCCTCTCCCCCCAGCTTGTTCTTTCTGTGTCTCTGTGTCTCTCCCTCAAATGAATAAATAAAATCTTTACAAACAAAAATAATAAAATTTAAATAGTTTTAAAAATCTGCTTTTTAATTTTGTTTACAAGAAGGACAAGATTGAAAGACCTTGCCGGAAGGCCAGGGCTGCCTGGGCATGGCCCAGCATGAGGAGGGGGCTGGGAGCAAGGGAGGAGACCCAGGCCCTGAGCTCAGAGGAGTCCTATGCTGAGGACATGGAAGGGAACATGGGCTGCTGCGTGGGTCACCTCCCGGAGTGGGGGTTGCATGAGCTTCAGTATGTCGGTCAGCTTTAAATAAATAGTTGTGTTGGAATGCAAAAGAAGACTTTCAGGATGTCTGTGATGCACAGCTCAGGATCATAGTCACCACTGCCCCACGCTTGTCACTGACTTCTCCAGATGGTGGGCAGGGGTCTCCATGGCCTCTAGAAAGTGTCTGTGAACCCTAGGGACCTGACAGCACAACCTGCCCATCCTGGTCAACACTGTTCACACACACTGACTGCTCTAGAGCTCAAGGCCAGCTGCTGAGGGGGGTGCCAATGCGATAGAAAGGAAAAGCGAAGCAGAGTGTCTACACACAGGTCTTTCTACATAGACCATCGCTAACCCGAGGACTCACAGCCTTTGTGGCAAAATGTGGCTCCAAACTTGGGCCACTTAAAGTCTCTGTTTGCAACAAGCACTTTCACATTCCATTGGCCAAAGCAAGTCAAGCAGCCAAGCCCATTCAGAGAGAAAAGTAAATTTGATCCATCCGGAGGGCTGTGACCAGGAAGGGAAGGTGAAAACATGGGAACAGATAATACAGTGTACTTTACTTTACTAGCCTATAATCCCCTCAACAGAATGATCTTTATTCTGTTTCCAGTGCCCAGCACAACATTTGGCATTAGTAAATGAAGCCAAGATGTTTGAGGAAAAGACTATGACCAGTTTTTTCTAAACCTGGTTATAGCTCTAATTCTTTTCATTTTGGATCCAGAAGGATTTAGGTTTGAATGCAAGCACCCTCATATGTAGCTCAGGATTTGGGGGCAGTAACATCAAGAATAGTAAAATTAAGAACAGACAGTATTTCTTGAGTGCTTACTGTGTGTTAGAAAGCCTGCTAAATGTTTTAAGTTTGCTATGTCATTTCAAAATAAAGCAGATGTACAATGTATGCCCAGGGCAGAAATTGAACCCATGTTGTGAGATTTTGCTGGTAATGTTTGAGATTTGTCTTTCTTGAGATCCCATGAGCAGGGCCAATGAACATTAAAAGTTGAAAATCTCCTTTATTTTATCAATGTCTAGCATGTCTTTTACTTACAGTGCCTCAGTCATTTACTCTTATTTCTGAGGTCCAAAGTTTAGAACAAAAATACTCTGACAATGGTTGGAAGCAGCACAAATGTAAATTTTAATTAATTTACTAAATATAAAATAAGTATTTTTTAGAACAATGCAAACTAGTCAAGTGAGAGCAAAATGTATTCCTACAACAGAAATTTCATAATGGATCCCGTTTGGCTGCTGCCAGTTTATCCAATTCCTCTCACTATAGACGTCCCAGAAAATGTTTCTCTAGCCATTTTCTCAAAGCCCCCTTGACGTCTTTGTTCCTCACACTGTAGATAAGGCGGTTCTACACAGTATGAAGATGGTGTAAGAAGCAGAGACCACCTTGTCATGGGCCACTGAGCGGTAGGATTTGGGCTGCACGTAGATGAGTAGGAGAGTGCCACAGAAGAGCCCCACCACAGCCAGGTGAGAGGAGCAGGTGACAAACGCTTTCTTCTGAGCTGCAGTGGACCGCATGCGGAGCCCAGCAGTGAAGATGAGACTGTAGGAATGCAAAGTGAGAGACAGAGGGATCAAGAGCATCAGGAGGCAACACACATACGGGAAAAACTTTAAAAAGGTAGCGTGGGCACAGGGAAGGTGCGTGAGTGTGGGTGCCTCACAAAAGAAGTGGTTGATTTCTCGAGAATGGCAGTAAGGGAAGCTCAGAGTGGCACCAGGCTGCATCAGGCCATCCACCCCTCCCGGAAGCCAGGAGCCTGTGGTCACGTGCAAGCAGAGCTTCTGATTCCTGAGGATGGGGTAGCGCAGGGGGTGACCTATGGCCACATAGCGGTCATAGGCCATGGCCGCTAAGAGGAAGCACTCACCCTCTCCCAGCATGGGAAACAGTAAACTCCGGGCTCCACAGCCAGCAGTAGAGATGGACCTGGTGCCCATCAGGTAGTTGGTTGCCATTTGGAGGACTATGGTGGAGACCAGCATCATGTCCATGAGGGAGAGCTGGCTAAGCAGGAAGTACATGGGTGTGTGCCGCTGGGGTGCTCATGGATGAGCACAATCATGAGGGCATTGCCCATCAGGGAGATGAGGAAGAGCATGAGCACCCTTGAAAAGAGGAACAGATGGGTCTGAGTGTAGTTAAAAAGCCCTAAAGGAATGGAGTTTATCTCTGTGGTGTCATTTGCATCTTCCATGGCTCCATTCGTGCCTGGAAGACAAGGAATGAGAGTTGCTTGGAGCTAAGTTTAGGCATTTACTTAAGAAGAGGTGGTCAAATGACATAGAAACCAAAATGAGACTTGGAGGAATAATTACATCTTTAATCTTTCACTTTGTGACAGGATATTTGCCTTAGCATCCTATCACACTGTTCTGCTGTTATTACACAGTATTTTTTAACCCTAAGATTATTGCATAACAGGTATATATATCACAGTACACATTACATTTCTATTATTTCTCTATGTCTTGTTAGTATGCCTCACATAATTTACTCATGATGTTAGGAAATAATACGAAATTCCAGTTTTCTAAAGTTTGTGTACTTCTGTGTTGAAAGAGCCTCATAGTCCCACATTTTAGTCCATATTGATGTGATATATCTCTTAATTTTGACTTTTCCATGTTTCTCATATGCTCAAAGTAGTTTCTCAAGATTTCCTTCAATGCCATGAGGAATTGTTTTAATATAAAAA
>NW_025409829.1:9642-10886 GCF_002201575.2 Neomonachus schauinslandi
AAGACATGTTCAAATAAATTTATGCCCCAAATTACTCTGAAGTACAGCATCCCCTGTGAATAAAATAGGAAACATCTCCTTTAATTTTAGGGATTAATTGTCTTTTCCCTAAAGCCTCAAACTTTAATTTTTCTTATCTATAAGTATCTATGGTAGTAGAATTAGATGTACATGCAGATTTTAGGAAAAGTGTGTTCCATGTATGGACGTCATTTGAGAAATTTTGTTTATGTTGGTGGAAGAAGGATGGGCTTACGGAGATGGCTGGCATTGCTGTTGGGCTTGTTCAAAACTCAAGTCAAGGTGGCCCCTCTTATGAGGGTCCTCATCCTAGATATCATCCTCCCAGGAGCTGCAGAGGGAGCTCAGGCCTCATAGAAAAGGTGAGCCCGAGCTGGTGGGCTGACTGGTGTGAAATGAGACGCAAGTTCCCCTCTCTACTCACTTTTGCAAATGCCAGCTTGGGAATGACCTTTACCCTCATCCAAGCCATCACAGTGGAGTCACAAAGGGAGCATAGCCTGGTAGTCAGCTCACCTGGAAGGCCCAAAGGCTAGACTCTCCCTCTCTCTTCATCAGCCTGCGGCAGGTGTGGGGTCCTCTCACATCCACTCTGGCACTCTCTAGGGGAAGCAGACCACTCACCACTGAACACAGGACCAGGGGTCTCATGAAGTATTCTCCTTTCAGGCCTACCCCCAGGACCATGCCCAGCCCTGGTCTGGCCTCCTCTGGGCTGCAAACCCCAGGTGCTTGCCTCCTGACTGGCAACCTCTTGCTCTGTTTAGCCAAAGCGAGCCTCTCCTCTTGCACTGGGGAACCCACATCACACAGAACTGCTGGAGTAAGGTGACTTTTCAGATCATCGCAATAAGACAGGATAAAGAGAATATCCTTGAACCCCCCAAAGTGCAGATCAGGCATTTCAAACCATCTCTGTTTCTTCCAGAACAGCTCTCTCTACAGTCCATCATGACTCACCCCACAGATGGGGGAGTCCATTCACTCAGGGCAAATTAAGACATCTCTTTGGGAAACTCTGTTGCCAAAATTAACCCTGAACATTTCCTTCAAGGTGTGGGTTTCCTGAAATGGAAGTGAGCTCCTTAAATCACACTCTCAAATTCAGCATTTCAATTCCACAGGGGAAAACTGAAGACGGTTTAAACTTGCTCATACTGCACCCCTCAGTTTGGCAGCAGTGGGAAGACCTGACTGCAGGGTGGTGAGCTGGAGGGGCTGTT
>NW_025409830.1:0-10829 GCF_002201575.2 Neomonachus schauinslandi
CATTGAGGATGATATTCGCTGTGGGTTTTTCATAGATGGATTTTATGAGCTTGAGGAATGTTCCCTCTATCCCTATACTCTGGAGAGTTTTAATCAGGAAAGGATGTTGTATTTTGTCAAATGCTTTTTCTGCATCAATTGAGAGGACCATATGGTTCTTCTCTCTCCTGTTATTAATGTGTTCTATCACATTGATTGATTTGCGAATGTTGAACCACCCTTGCATCCCGGGGATAAATCCCACTTGGTTATGGTGGATGATTGCTTATTCTCTCTTCTGTCTCAGTTACCCTAGCTGTTAGATTATCTAGATTGGATTGGATCTCATTGATAGCATTTTTAAGTTCTGCCAATTCCCCTTTTATTTCTGCCCTTAGAGACTCTATGTTGCCATTAATTGATTTCTCCATTCTAGCCATTGTCTTCACAATTGCTAGCCCGAATTCCATCTCCGACATCTTGGTTATATCTGCATCCATTTGTAAATCTGCAGCATAAGTCATAATCTCTGAGTCGTTTCTATTTTGGGGGCTCCTCCTCCTAGTCATTCTGTTGATGGGTGTTTGAGGGAATGTATAGAGTCCAAATTATTGACCAGAACCCAAGCAAGATGCACCTGTGTTCTTGGGACCTTAGGGTGGCTGGCCTCTTGTTTTCCGAGCCTGTCTTCTGTGGGAGGGGCCTGCCGCGCTGTTACTCAGGCAACCCTTTTTGGGCGGAGTTGCGCTGCACCCCTGTGGGGGGGGATGGGCTCAGTGGGAATCAGTCTTTGGGGCTTTTGTTCTCTGGTGCCTTTCCCTGGCAGTTTTCTGCGTTTCTTCTGTGAGTCAGAGCAGAAGAGACCGTTTCCAACCCTCTCCCTCACAGCAGAGAGACCTCAGTCTGTTCTTCAGTGAGCTCTCCAGGCCACACTGTCTCCGTTTCTGTCCGTGCTGCTATAAACTGCAGCGTCCTGGGTTGTGCACCCCTCCATAGTGCCCCCAGTCCTGCCTCCAGGTCAGGCACGTCTCTGCCCTTTGTGCTTCTAAAACCGCCAGCCACTCCCAGTTCGCGGGTGCGCGGGGCTCTGCCGCTTGGGGTCCTGTCCTGGGGACTGCAGTTCGCGTGTGCGCGACTCCGCCGCTGGGGGTTCCCACCCCGGGGGTTGCAGTTCACCGGCAGGACCCCGGTGCACCGGGTTTCCATCTCGGAGGCTGCAGTTCACATGCGCGCGACCTTCGCCTCGGGTTTCTGTCCCGGCGGCTGCGGTTTGCGTGCTCATGACCCCGCCGGTCGGGTCCTCCACCCCGGGTGCTGCCCTAAAGTCGTTTCCCCACGCTACCGATCGTGAGTCTGTGCCTGTCCGCAGCGTTCGAGGCTGTCGCTCACCGGCGGTGTAGGATCCCCACGGCCAGGCACCCTCCCACTGCCATTTATCCTCTGATATCTGCCCGCAGAATCTCGGCTCTCTGCTTTGTACCTCAAAACCAACCGCCTGTGATATTCTGTTTGTAGAGATCCAGATCTTCTTACATCTCAGGCTGGTTTCGTGCGTGCTGAGTGGTCTGAGCTCAATTCCGGGGACCAGTTGAAATAGGGTCCCCTACTCCTCTGCCATCTTTCCCCCCTCCCTCAACATATATATTTAAAGCATTTGCCTAGAATGTTTTAAATTGGGGTTTAATCAGAATTTAAAAATACAAGTGATAACACAAGTAAAATTCTAATGTTCTAATAACTGACAATATTAGGGAAAAGTAACCCACATGTGCATAGTAAAGTTTGGGAGTTTTGAAAAAATATTTCAAACCAAAGAAGTATTTTATAAAATTCTGTTTACAATAATAGAATTGATTATAAATTATTCCTACTAGAGTATTTTTCTAAAACTATCTAGTATAAACCCTGGCAGTTGCTTTTCCTTTTTTGCAATGGGATTGCCCTACTTAAGCCTGATTGCTGAGGGATCCACTTCAAAGAAGCATCCACTTCAAAGGCTATCTTGAATAAACATTGTCAACCTAAGGACTAGATAAAGAGCCGGTGCCCCACTCTGATTTTTCTGTTTGTTTTAAAGAAAGGGTTCATTTAGATAACTAACTCCCCCCATCCTTTTTTCTCTTCCTGTGCCTTTATTTCCCCTCATGTTTTAAATTCACCAACAAAGAGTGAACTTGCGAAACCCTGGGTGTCCACTCTCAGCCTTAATGAAGGCAGGACCCCAGGCTTGCTCCTCCCCACCCCCACCCGTGACCTCACTGTATGGCCCCAGGCTGCTGTGTAATTTCCAGGATTTGTAAGTAATAAACCTTGCCTCTTTCAAAGTTTCCTGTTGGTTATTGCTGAGGGCCTCTTGGCATCTCATTAAGAATCACAGGGGTTGGTCCTGCAACAACATTGTTTATGGATAGCCTGAGGCAGGCACAAAACATGATCTCATTAAAAGAAAAGGTTTGTCTTGCACCTGAGAGATGGTAGAGCTTGAGAGGGTTTAGACTGTGCTCTGAAGAGAGAGGGGAAGGGGGAGGGGAAGAACCCACAACCCATTAGGCCTCTTCTTTCAGCCTGTGCACTTGAGAGTCATGCATTCATTCTTATCTTTGAGATTCAGGAATATTGAAGTCCACAGAGTTTTTGCAATCCTTTGTAAAAGGAACGTCTTTGGGGCACCTGGGTGGCTCAGTTCTTAGGTGTCTGCCTTTGGTTCAGGTCATGATCCCAGGACCCTGGGATCGAGCCCTGTATCTGGCTCCCTGCTCATCGGGGAGCCTGCTTCTCCCTCTTACTCCCCCTGCTTGTGTTCCCTCTCTCGCTGTGTATCTCTCTGTCAAATAAATAAATAAATAAATAAATAAATAAAATCTAAAAAAAAAAAGGAACGTCTTCATGTGGTAGAAAAATGATGATATCACACAGAAACCTGGATTTATACAAAGATATGAAAAGTACTGGAAATGGCATAAATGAAGATTAAATGGAAAAATCATCTTTTTTCTCCCCCCGCTTTTTAAAAAAAGGTTTCTCAACCACAGAACTATTGGTATTTTGAGCAGAATTTTTTTTTAACTGAGATATAATTGACATATAACATTATATTGGTTTCAAGTGTACAACACAATGATTTGATATTTGTATATATTGTGGAATGATCACCACAGTAAGTCTAGTTAACATCCATCACCATACATAGTTATACTTTTTTTCTTGTGATGAGAATTTTTAAGATTCTTTCTCTTAGCAATTTTCAAATATACATTTATTTGTTAACTATTAATAGTTAACTATTGATAATATTGATAATTTCAATACATTGGTAATAATGATGTGATTTGAAGTAGGTAAGATTTGGGAACCAACAGCCAAGAAAGAATTCTTAAGACATTTTCAGTGCAAAAAGGTGTTTTTATTATAGCAGGAGTTGGGACCCCTGGGCAGGAAGAGCTGCATTCTAAGTGTGAGGGATGACTGATTATATATTGTGGAGTTATATACTTTGGGAGTTCAAGACAAGGGAAGTTCTCAAAAGGATTTTCATATCTTAAAGAAGACTTACAGGATCCTGGAGGCCTGACTATTGTCAAGCTAAGGTTGTTTTTCCCTCTAGCAAGGCATTAACATTAAGATTGGGGGTTCCTGGAGGAATGTTTTACTCTGCCTGCCTCAAGTATTTGTCAATGGGTTGCAAGTTATAAGGAGATTTAATTTTAGCTACATTTCTTTTGCCTTTGTTCTCCATATCAATAATACATAGTTAACTATTGATACTAATAAGTTTACTTTGACAGTTAATCAATAAATGATTAACTATAGTCACCATGCTATACATTACATCCCATGACTTATTTACTTTATAAATGTAAGTTTGTACCTTTTGTTAGTTATTTGGATAATTCTCTTTTGTAGGGGTTTTTCATGTGCATTGTAGGATGTTTTGCAGCATCCCTGCCCTTTACCCCATAAATATCAGTAGCATGCTTCCCAGCTGTGACAAAGGAAAGTATCTGCAGACATTGCCAAATGTCACTTAGGGGAATCATTGTTCTATAAGGTAACAGACTCTCTAAAGCAAAAATAATAGCAGTGCATTGTGTCTTTATGGAATATGAAAAAGTAAAGTATATTGATGTGGAAATGTTGGGGTTTGGAGCTGACAGCCAAGAAAGAATTCTTGAGACGTCTTCAGTGCAAAAAGTTGGTTTTATTAAAGCACAGGGACAGGACCTGTGGACAGAAAGAGCTGCATTGGGGTTGTGAGGGGTGGTGATTTTATACTTTCAAGTTGACAAGGGCTTAGGTGACAGAAGGAACCTCCAAGGCATTTTGGAAACTAATTTTCCAGGACCCTGGGGAGCTACCCATTGTTAGGAAAAGGTCATTTATTATTCTTTAGTAAGAAGTCAGTCATGAGACCGTTCGGTTTTGTGTCAATGGGCCATATGCTTGGAGGATGATTGCTAACATACATCTTGGTGGGGGGTAGAGATAAAAGAAATTTCCAAAGGAAATTTTATATGTAAAAGTAGACTCACAGAGTCCTTGGGGAGTCAGGCTAAGATTGCCTTTTGCCCTTAGCAAAGTGTCAACACTGATTGAGGCAGCTGAGCTCCCAGAGGAAGATCACTGCTTGTTTCAAGGACTTGTCAATGGGCTGGAGGAAGGAAGGAAATGTAATTCTTTCTTTTGCCTTTGTTTGCCACATCATATATGACAACAATTGCACAAAAAGTGGGAGAGAGAAATTTAGAGTATACTGATCTGAGTTCTTGCATTAGAATTTGAAGGTAGACTATATTAATATGCAGTAAATCCTAGGGCAACTGCTAATCCAAAAGTAAGCAAGAAAAGAATTTAAAAATGAGCAACGATCTAATATAATTAATAAAAAAAATTTAACAAACAATCAACCATTTTAATAATTGTATGAAATGTAATTGGTATAAACATATTCAAAGATAGATGACTGGATTGAAGAAAATTGGCATGATCAAACTATCATCTGTCTCTAAGTGACCCATTTAAATATAAACACATAGCCACACTAAAAGTAAAAGGAGCAGAAATATATACTGTGCAAACAAAATCAAAAGAAAGCTGGAATAATTAGGTCAATACTAGACAAAGTGGATATCAGAACAAGGAATGTTATGAGGGATAAAGGGAGACATCACTTAATGATAAAGGGGTTATTTCTCCAAAAAGATATAACAATCCTAAGTGTGTATATACTTAATGACAAGAATTTCAAAATATATGAGACAGAAGCTGATAGAAAGGAAAGGAGAAATAGAAAAATCTAAAATTTTGGTTGAAGACTTTACACTCATTTTTGAGTATTTGATAGAAAAATTAAACAGAAAGGCAGTAAGGGTAGAGAGTATCTGAGCAATACTATCAACTAACTTGAATACATTTATAGAACACTTCACCCAGAGTTTGAGTTGAAAAGATGGCAGAGGAGTAGGGAACCCTATTTCAACTGGTCCCCGGAATTGAGCTGGATATCCACCAGACCACTCTGAGCAGCCACAAAACCAGCCTGAGATGTAAGAATATCTGGATCTCTACAAACAGAATATCACAGGCGGTTGGTTTTGAGGTACGAAGTGGGGAGCCGTGATTCTGCAGGCAGATATCAGAGGATAAATGGCAGCGGGACAGTGCCTGGCAGTGGGGATCCTACACCGCCAGTGAGCGACATCCTCCCGCGCTGGGGACCAGGCACAGACTCGCAGACTGGTAGTGGCTGGGAAAGGACTTTAGGGCAGCCCCTGGGGTGGAAACCCGGAGTGGCGGGGTCACGCCTGTGAACTGCAGCCCCCGGGGCAGAAACCCGGAGTGGTGAGGTTGGGCGGGGGAACTGCAGCCTCTGGGACCAAAACCGGAGCGGCGGGGTCGCGAGCACGAACTGGGAGCAGCTGGTGGTTTTAGAAGCACAAAGGGCAGAGACGTGCCCCGGCCTGAAGGCAGGACTGGGGGCGCGGCAGAGGGGCACACAACCCAGGACGCTGCAGTTTATAGCAGCACGGACAGAAATGGAGACAGTGTGGCCTGGAGAGCTCACTGAAGAACAGACTGCGGTCTCTCTGCTCTAAGGCAGACTGTGGTCTCTCTGCTCTAAGGCAGAAGGTTGAAAAATGGTCTCTTCTGCTCTGACTTGCGGAAGAGATGCGGAAAGCCACCTGGGAAAGAACAAAAGCCCCAAAGACTGATTCCCGCTGAGCCCATGCCCCGCCACAGGGGCGCAGGGCAACTCTGCCCAAACAGGGTTGCCTGAGTAACAGCGCGGCAGGCCCCTCCCCCAGAAGACAGGCTCGGAAAACAAGAGGCCAGCCACCTTAAGGTCCCAAGAAAACAGGTGCATCTTGCTTGGGTTCTGGTCAATAATTTGGACTCTATACATTCCCTCAAACACCCATCAACAGAATGACTAGGAGGAGGAGCCCCCAAAACAGAAAAGACTCAGAGATTATGACTTATGCTGCAGATTTACAAATGGATGCAGATATAACCAAGATGTCGGAGATGGAATTCAGGCTAGCAATTGTGAAGACAATGGCTAGAATGGAGAAATCAATTAATGGCAACATAGAGTCTCTAAGGGCAGAAATAAAAGGGGAATTGGCAGAACTTAAAAATGCTATCAATGAGATCAATCCAATCTAGATAATCTAACAGCTAGGGTAACTGAAACAGAAGAGAGAATAAGCGATCTGGAAGACAGTATAATAGATAAAAAGGGAAAAGAGGAGGCCAGGGAAAAACAACTCAGAATCCATGAAAATAGAATCAGAGAAATAAGTGACACCATGAGGCGTTCCAATGTCAGAATCATTGGAATCCCGGAGGGAGTGGAGAGAGAGAGGGGGCTAGAAGATGTATTTGAGCAAATCGTAGCTGAGAACTTCCCCAATCTGGGGAATGAAACAAACATTCGAGTCCTAGAGGCAGAGAGGACCCCTCCTAAGATCAAGGAAAACAGGCCAACACCCCGGCATGTAATAGTAAAACTTGCAAATCTTAGAACCAAGGAAACCATCTTAAGGGCAGTTAGGGGGAAGAGATTCCTTATGTACAGAGGGAGGAACATCAGAATAACGTCAGACCTATCCACAGAGACCTGGCAAGCCAGAAAGGCCTGGCAAGACATATTCAGGGTACTAAATGAGAAGAACATGCAGCCAAGAATACTTTATCTGGCAAGGCTTTCATTTAGAATGGATGGAGAGATGCAGAGCTTCCACGACTGGCAGAAACTGAAAGAGTATGTGACCACTAAGCTGGCCCTACAAGAAATATTAAGGGGGGTTCTATAAAAGGAGAAAGACCCCAAGAGTGATCTACAACAGAAATTTACAGGGACAATGTATAAAAACAACATCTTCACAGGCAACATGATGACAATTAATTCATATCTTTCAATAATCATTCTCAATGTGAATGGCCTAAATGCTCCCATAAAATGGCACAGGGATGCAGACTGGATAAAAAGACAGGACCCATCCATATGCTGTCTACAAGAGACTCATTTTGAACCTAAAGATACATCCAGACTGAGAGTGAAGGGATGGAGATCCATCTTCCATGCCAGCGGACCTCAAAAGAAAGCTGGGGTAGCAATCCTTATATCAGACAAATTAGATTTTAAACCAAAGTCTGTAATTAGAGACACAGAAGGACACTATATCATTCTTAAAGGGTCTATCCAACAAGAAGATCTAACAATTGTAAATATCTATGCCCCCAACATGGGAGCAGCCATCTACATAAGCCAACTGTTAACCAAAATAAAGAGTCATATTGATAACAATACGTTAAGTGTAGGAGACCTCAATACTCCACTCTCAGCAATGGACAGATCATCTGAGCAGAAAATCAACAAGGAAACAAGAGCTTTGAATGATACATTGGACCAGATGGACCTCATAGATATTTACAGAACATTCCACCCTAAAACAACAGAATACTCATTCTTCTCGAGCGCACATGGAACTTTCTCCAGAATAGACCATATACTGGGTCACAAATCAGGTCTCAACCGATACCTAAAGATTGAGATTATTCCCTGCATATTCTCAGACCACAATGCTCTAAAACTGGAACTCAATCACAAGAAAAAATTTGGAAGAAATTCAAACACTTGGAAGCTAAAGACCACTCTGCTCAAGAATGTTTGGGTCAACCAGGAAATCAAAGAAGAACTTAAACAATTCATGGAAATCAATGAGAATGAAAACACATTGGTCCAAAACCTATGGGATACTGCAAAGGCGGTCCTAAGGGGGAAATACATAGCCATCCAAGCCCCACTCAAAAAAATAGAAAAATCCCGAATTCACCAACTAACTCTACACCTTAAAGAACTAGAGAAAAAGCAACAAAAGACGCCTAAGCCACGCAATAGAAGAGAAATAATTAAAATTAGAGCAGAAATCAATGAATTAGAAACCAGAAACACAGTAGATCAGATCAACGAAACTAGAAGTTGGTTCTTGGAAAGAATTAATAAGATTGATAAACCACTGGCCAGACTTCTCTAAAAGAAAAGAGAAAGGACCCAAATTAATAAAACTAGGAATGAAAGGGGAGAGATCACAACTAACACCAAAGAATTAGAAACAGTTATTAGAAATTATTATCAACAACTATATGCCAATAAACTGAGCAATCTGGATGAAATGGAGGCCTTCCTGGAAACCTATAAGCTGCCAAGACTGAAACAGGAAGAAATTGACCACCTGAAGAGGCCAATAACCAGTAACGAGATTGAAGCTGTGATCAAAAACCTCCCAAAAAACAAGAGTCCAGGGCCTGATGGATTCCCTGGGGAATTCTACCAAACATTCAAAGAAGAAATAATACCTATTCTACTGAAGCTGTTTCAAAAAGAGAAACAGAAGGAAATCTTCCAAACTCATTCTATGAGGCCAGCATTACCTTAATCCCCAAACCAGGCAAAGACCCCATCAAAAAGGAGAATTTCAGACCGATATCCCTGATGAATATGGATTCCAAAATCCTCAACAAAATCCTAGCTAATAGAATCCAACAATACACTAAAAGGATCATCCACCACGACCAGGTGGGATTTATCCCTGGGATGCAAGGGTGGTTCAACAGTCGCAAATCAATCAGTGTGATAGAACACATTTAATAAGAGGAGGGAGAAGAACCATATGGTCCTCTCAATTGATGCAGAAAAAGCATCTGACAAAATACAACATCCTTTCCTGATTAAAACTCTCCAGAGTATAGGGATAGAGGGAACATTCCTCAAGCTCATAAAATCCATCTATGAAAAACCCACAGCGAATATCATCCTCAATGGGGAAAAGCTGAGAGCCTTTCCCTTAAGATCAGGAACACGTCAAGGATGCCCACTCTCACCACTGTTGTTCAACATAGTACTAGAAGTCCTAGCAACAGCAATCAGACAACAAAAAGAAATAAAAGGTATTCAAATTGGCAAAGAAGAAGTCAAACTCTCTCTTTTTGCACACGACATGATACTTTATGTGGAAAACCCAAAAGACTCCACCCCCAAATTACTAGAACTCATCCAGCAATTCAGTAATGTGGCAGCATACAAAATCAATGCACAGAAATCAGTTGCTTTCTTATACACTAACAACACAACTGCTGAAAGAGAAACGATTCCATTTACAATAGCACCAAAAGCCATAAGATACCTCGGAATAAATCTAACCAAAGAGGTAAAGGATCTATACTCTAGGAACTACAGAACACTCATGAAAGAAATTGAAGAAGACACAAAAGGATGGAAAAATATTCCATGCTCATGGATCGGAAGAATAAACATTGTTAAAATGTCTATGCTACCCAGAGCAATCTATACCTTCAATGCCATCCTGATCAAAATTCCAATGACATTTTTCAAAGTGCTGGAACAAACAATCCTAAAATTTGTATGGAATCAGAAAAGACCCCGAATCACCAAGGAAATGTTGAAAAAGAAAAACAAAGCTGGGGCCATCACGTTGCCCGATTTCAAGCTATATTACAAAGCCATCCAAGCCCCAAGACAAGCTCCACCAAGACAGCATGGTACTGGCACAAAAACAGACATACAGACCAATGGAGCAGAATAGAGAACCCAGATATGGACCCTCAACTCTATGGTCAAATAATCTTTGACAAAGCAGGAAAAAACATGCAGTGGAAAAAAGACAGTCTCTTCAGTAAATGGTGCTGGGAAAATTGGACAGCCACATGCAGAAGAATGAAACTCGACCATTCTCTAACACCATTCACAAAGATAAACTCAAAGTGGATGAAAGACCTCAATGTGAGACAGGAATCCATCCAAATCCTAGAGGAGAACATAGGCAGTAACCTCTTTGACATCGGCCACAGCAACTTCTTTCAAGATACATCTCCAAAAGCTAGTGAAGCAAAAGCAAAAATGAACTTTTGGGACTTCATCAAGATAAAAAGCTTCCGCACAGCAAAGGAAAGTCAACAAAACAAAGAGGTAACCCACAGAATGGGAGAAGATATTTGCAAATGACACTACAGATAAAGGGCTGGTATCCAAGATCTATAAAGAACTTCTCAAACTCAACACCCAAAAAACAAATAATCAAGTCAAAAAGTGGGCAGAAGAGATGAACAGACACTTCTCTGAAGAAGACATACAAATGGCTAACAGACACATGAAAAAATGTTCATCATCATTAGCCATCAGGGAAATCCAAATCAAAACCTCATTGAGATACCACCTTACAGCAGTTAGAATGGCAAAAATGGACAGGGAAAGAAACAACAAATGTTGGAGAGGTTGTGGAGAAAGGGGAACCCTCTTACACTGTTGGTGGGAATGCAAGTTGGTACAG
>NW_025409831.1:0-10826 GCF_002201575.2 Neomonachus schauinslandi
AAGATGTAAAGCCCTTTCTATCTGGCCCTTACCACATTCTCAGTGAAATCTAGATTATGTGAAAAGCTTTTGTGTGAACAGATTCATCTAGTGGAATCCAAAGAGGTTCCATGTTTGCATCTGGTTGGTGTGGATCAAAAACAAGGACTGCATATGCAAAACAGAAGACAGATAACCAAGCGTCTTGGAGGTAAGGGTAAGAATTCTTACCAAAGTTAGCTCTCCTTGATCTTGGTCTGTAGTGCCTACTCAAGAAAGGAGGGTGAAAGTTCTGTATCGTCCTTTACTTTCCAAATTCAGATTAGTAGGAGAAAAACATTTGTGAGAATTTATTCTTCATATTGTGACTCTGGTTAAAATTTGTTTTTGGGTATCCATTGGTTATTGCTTCTTTCCCTCCCAGGGACAGCTGTTATTTTCCTGTTTGCCTTGTTGTATGTTCTGAGAACTTGGTTTGGCTTTCTGCCTGCCTGGGGCATGCAGACTGTTGGTTCTGCATGTGTAGGCAGCTCAGCTGTTGTCAGTTTGGGGGCCCTGAAAATATGGCCAGACAGAAATGTGGGTTTCACATATCTACAGTTACTGTCTTATTGACTGTTGCCAGCTCTTAGGGGAACTAAGTCTTCCTTTTGGCTATCTTTGGGAATGGCTCTGGATCTTGGGAGAACATATCTCTCTTGTACCCTCTTTGGGGATGCCTACTGAGTTGGCAGTTAAGTCATAAAAGGTTTATTGGTTTTGGCTGTCATTTGGGCTATGTCTTTGTTTCAAAAGAAATGGGGCGGGGGGGGGCGGGGAGGAGTTCAATACTGCCAGGAATATTTCTGTTTGTCCCAGTTGAATCTTAATAAGATGTTTGAAAAGATTTTTTTTAAGGAGCTCTATAGTCAGAAATTGTCCAAATTAGAGGCTAATATTCAGAGTCTGATAGGAACAGTTTTTAAAGGCCTTCTCTTCTAAACCAAAATGAAACAATATAATCCAAGGAGAAAAAAAATCCTGAAAATTTTGTAGAAGGATTTATCAAAACACTCCAGAGATACACAGCTCTAAATCTAGAACATAGGAATCTTTTAAAATTTCTTAGTTGGAAATCTTCTCCCTGATATAAAGAAGCAAAGAGAAAAAAGTGTATTTGAAGGGGTGGGTCAGCCCTCTGGTATCATTCAAGCTGTAATCCAATTCTTTGAGGATTAAAAACAACTGTCCTTACCTTACAGTTGAGTCTTTAAATAACCAGAAATGAGCTTTGCGCAGGGGCAGTATCGTAGCCCATGAGGTATATCCGAGGCATGATTATTGCTAAATAACCAGAAATGTGGCTCTAGAGGCAATTTCAAGTCCTCCTAGACTTACCAACCCCAAACCTCCCCTGTTAATCTCAAAACGTTATAAATATTTTAAAAGATCAGGACAGTGGAAATGGAATTTCTTACACTTAAGGAAAAGAAAGAAAACTTTAAATAGTAATTGCCATAGATTTCTGATAGTAGACAAATATACCCCAAAGACCCTAGGAGAAAATATATTCTTTCTCTGTCCCTTGAAGATGTAAGTTTTACCATGTCTTTGAAATGTAAACATTCCAAGAGATAACTAAAACGCTGCCTGCAATTGCCTGAGACTGAAGGAAAAAATAGAGGCTTTTAAAAATATAAACTCCTGGGGGGCGGAGCAAGATGGCGGAGGAGTAGGAGACCTGGATTTCGTCTGGTCTCAGGAATTCAGCTGGATAGGGATCAAACCATTCTGAACACCTACAAACTCAACAGGAGATCGAAGAAAAGAAGAGCAACAACTCTCTCATCAGAAAAGCGACCACTTTCTGGAAGGTAGGACGTGCGGAGAAGTGAATCCGAGGCAATATTCGGGAGGAGAGACGGCGGGGGAGGGGCCTCCGGCGGCCGCTTCTGGCAAGTGATAGAGCCGCGGAGCACAAAATCGGAACTTTTAAAAGTCTGCTCCGCCGAGGGCCGTCACTCTGGTGGCTAAGCGGGGGGTGGAACCCTCCGGGACAGTGTGGTCTCAGGACCCACGGGTCACAGAAAGACCGGGGGTGCCTGAGTGTGGCAGAGCTCCCAGGTATCGGAGCAGGGAAGCCGGCTGCAGAGGCGGAGCCCAGGCGCGGGCTCTCAGCTCGGGGTTGCCATAAACCGTGATCCGCGGCACAGTCGGGCCCCTGCTCCTCCAGCAGGGACCCAACAAGCGGCAGATCCGGGGAGACTCACCTTCCTCCCCGGGAGGAGCCGCGCGGGAGTGCACCGCAGGGATCTGCTGGGTTTGGAGACTCCACCCGGGGTCGGGTGCCAGAGATAGAAACGTGCGGTCACAGGCCGGGTGAGCACGGAGTGCGACTGGAGACCGGGGAGACGGGAGTGACTGACGGCTTTTCTCTGGGGGCTCACTGAGAAGCGGGCCCCGAGTTCTCGGCTCCTCCGGGGCAGAGATTGGGAGGCCGCCATTTTCACTCTCCGCCTCCAAAGCTGTACGGAAAGCTCGCAGGGAACAAAAGCCCCGGAGAGCAAACCCGAGCAGATTACTTAGCTGGGAGGGGGCAAGGGCGGGGCAATTCTGCCTCCGGCAAAGACATTTGGAAACCACGGCAACAGGCCCCTCCCCAGAAGATCAGCGAGAACAGCCAGCCAAGACCAAGTTTACCCATCAATGAGAACGGCAGAACTCCAGCTCTAGGGGAATACTGCACATAGAATTCATGGCTTTTTTACCATGATTCTGTAGTCTTTCAAAGTTAATTTTTTTTTAACTGTCTTTTTTCCTTTTTTTTTTCTTTTTGAATTTTTCTTTTTCCCTTTTTCAACCAACATCTTATCAATCCCTTTTTTAAAAAAAAAAAAACATTTTTATTTTTCATTTTTAGAGTCATATTCTATCCCTTCATAGTAGTTACCCGTATTTTTGGCTTATATATATAAGTTGTTCTCTCTTTAAAATTTTGAGATAGTTTCTTCTAACAGATCAAAATATACCCTAAATCTCTAGTATATGGTATTTTCTATTCCCCTGCCTGATCACATCCTCTCCCTTTTTTTTTCTTTTTTTAAATCCTCTTCTTTCTTTTTTCAAACAACTTCTTATCAATTCCTTTTGTAAAATTTTTTATAATTTCCATCTTTACAGTCATATTCCATCCCTTCATCAGATCAACCCTTATTTTTGTACATATATAAGTTTTTCTTTCTTTAAAATTTTGGGAGGCACTTTCTTCTAAAAGACCAAAATACACCCCAAATCTAGTGTGTGGCACTGATCTATATACCAGCCTGATCATATTTGATCACATTCTGGTTTTTCTGTTGTTGTTGTTTTGTTTTGTTTGTTTTTGTTTTTATCTTTATCTTTTTCTTTTTTTTTCTTTTTCTTTTTTCTCTCTTTCCCTTTCTTTTCCCACTGCTTCAGGTTTTTTCTGCTTTGTTTAGAGTATATTTTCTGGAGACGTTGTTACTCTGCTAGCATTTTGTTCTCTCATTAATCTATTCTCCTCTGCACAAAATGACAAGACGGAAAAAATCACCTCAACAAAAAGAACAAGAGGTAGTACCGACTGCCAGGGACCTACTCAATACGGACATTAGTACGATGTCAGATCTAGAGTTCAGAATCATCACTTTAAAGATACTAGCTGGGCTTGAAAAAAATATGGAAGTTATTAGAGAAACCCTTTCTGGAGAAGTAAAAGAACTAAAATCCAACCAAGTAGAAATCAAAAAGGCTATTAATGAGGTGCAATCAAAAATGGGGGCGCTAACTGCTAGAATAAATGAGGCAGAAGAGAGAATCAGTAATATAGAAGATGAAATGATGGAAAATAAAGAAGCTGAGAAAAAAAGAGATAAACAACTACTGGATCATGAGGGCAGAATTCGAGAGATAAGTGATACCATAAGACGAAACAACATTAGAATAATTGGGATCCCAGAAGAAGAAGAAAGAGAGAGAGGGGCAGAAGGTATAATGGAGCAAATTATAGCAGAGAACTTCCCTAATTTGGGGAAGGAAACAGGCATGAAAATCCAGGAAGCACAGAGAACCCCTCTCAAAATCAATAAAAATAGGTCAACACCCCGACATCTAATAGTAAAACTTACGAGTCTCATAGACAAAGAGAAAATCCTGAAAGCAGCTCGGGAGAAGAGGTATGTAACCTACAAGGGTAGAAACATTAGATTGGCAACAGACCTATCCACAGAGACCTGGCAGGCCAGAAAGGACTGGCAGGATATATTCAGAGCACTAAATGAGAAAAATATGCAGCCAAGAATACTATATCCAGCTAGGCTGTCATTGAAAATTGAAGGAGAGATAAAGAGCTTCCAGGACAAACAAAAACTAAAGGAATTTGCAAACACAAAACCAGCCCTACAGGAAATCTTGAAAGGGGTCCTCTAAGCAAAGAGAGACCTTAAAAGCAACACAGACCAGAAAGGAACACAGACAATATACGGTAACAGTCACCTTACAGACAATACAATGGCACTAAATTCCTATCTTTCAATAGTGACCCTGAATGTAAATGGGCTCAATGCCCCAATCAAAAGACACAGGCTATCAGACTGGATTAAAAAACAAGACCCATCGATATGCTGTCTGCAGGAGACTCATTTTAGAACCAAAGACACCCCCAGATTGAAAGTGAGGGGGTGGAAAACCATTTACCATGCTAATGGACACCAAAAGAAAGCTGGGGTGGCAATCCTTATATCAGGCAAATTAGATTTTAAACCAAAGACTGTAATAAGAGTTGAGGAAGGACACTATATCATACTTAAAGGATCTATCCAACAAGAAGATCTAACAATTGTAAATATCTATGCCCCTAACATGGGAGCAGCCAATTATATAAGCCAATTAATAACAAAAGCAAAGAAACACATTGACAACAATACAATAATAGTGGGGGACTTTAACACCCCCCTCACTGAAATGGACAGATCGTCTTAGCAAAAGATCAACAAGGAAATAAAGACTTTAAATGACACACTGGACCAAATGGACTTCACAGACCTATTCAGAACATTCCACCCCAAAGCAACGGAATACACATTCTTCTCTAGTGCCCATGGAACATTCTCCAGAATAGATCACATCCTAGGTCATAAATCAGGTCTCAACTGGTACCAAAAGATTGGAATCATTCCCTGCCTATTTTCAGACCACAATGCTTTGAAACTAGAGCTCAATCACAAGACAAAAGTCAGAAAGAACTCAAATACATGGAGGCTAAAGAGCATCCTACTGAAGAACGAATGGGTCAACCAGGAAATTAAGGAAGAATTAAAAAAATACATGGAAACCAATGAAAATGAAAACACAACTATTCAAAATCTTTGGGATGCAGCAAAGGCAGTCCTAAGAGGAAAGTATATAGCAATACAAGCCTTTCTCAAGAAGCAAGAAAGGTCTCAAGTACACAACCTAACCTTACACCTAAAGGAGCTGGAGAAAGAACAGCAAATAAAGCCTAAACCCAGCAGGAGAAGAGAAATCATAAAGATCAGAGCAGAAATCAATGAAATAGAAACTAAAAGAACAGTAGAACAGATCAACGAAACTAGGAGCTGGTTCTTTGAAAGAATTAACAAGATTGATAAACCCCTGGCCAGACTTATCAAAAAGAAAAGAGAAATGACCCAAATCAACAAAATCATGAATGAAAGAGGAGAGATCACAACCAACACCAAAGAAATACAAACAATTATAAGAACATATTATGAGCAACTCTATGCCAGCAAATTAAATAACCTGGAAGAAATGGATGCATTCCTAGAGATGTACCAACTACCAAAACTGAACCAGGATGAAATAGAAAACCTGAACAGACCTATAACCACTAAGGAAATTGAAGCAGTCATCAAAAATCTCCCCAAAAACAAAAGCCCAGGGCCAGATGGCTTCCCAGGGGAATTCTACCAAACATTTCAAGAAGAATTAATACCTATTCTTCTGAAACTGTTCCAAAAAACAGAAATGGAAGGAAAACTTCCAAACTCATTTTATGAGGCCACCATTACCTTGATCCCAAAACCAGACAAAGACCTCATCAAAAAGGAGAATTACAGACCAATATCCCTGATGAACATGGATGCAAAAATTCTCACCAAAATACTAGCCAATAGGATCCAACAGTACATTAAAAGGATTATTCACCACGACCAAGTGGGATTGATCCCTGGGCTGCAAGGTTGGTTCAACATCCGCAAATCAATCAATGCGATACAATACATTAACAAAAGAAAGAACAAGAATCATATGATCCTCTCAATAGATGCAGAAAAAGCATTTGACAAAGTACAGCATCCTTTCTTGATCAAAACTCTTCAGAGTATAGGGATAGAGGGTACATACCTCAATATCATAAAAGCCATCTATGAAAAACCTACAGCGAATATCATTCTCAATGGGGAAAAACTGAGAGCTTTCCCCCTAAGGTCAGGAACGCGGCAGGGATGTCCACTATCACCACTGCTATTCAACATAGTATTGGAAGTCCTAGCCACAGCAATCAGACAACAAAAAGAAATCAAAGGCATCCAAATTGGCAAGGAAGAAGTCAAACTCTCACTCTTTGCAGATGATATGATACTTTATGTGGAAAACCCCAAAGACTCCACCCCAAAACTGCTAGAACTCATACAGGAATTCAGTCAAGTGGCAGGATATAAAATCAATGCACAGAAGTCAGTGGCATTCCTATACACCAACAACAAGACAGAAGAAAGAGAAATTAAGGAGTCGATCCCATTTACAATTGCACCCAAAACCATAAGATACCTAGGAATAAATCTAACCAAAGAGACAAAGGATCTGTACTCAGAAAACTATAAAATACTCATGAAAGAAATTGAGGAAGACACAAAGAAATGGAAAAACATTCCATGCTCATGGATTGGAAGAACAAATATTGTGAAGATGTCAATGCTACCTAGGGCAATCTACACATTTGATGCAATCCCTATCAAAATACCATCCACTTTTTTCAAAGAAATGGAACTAATAATCCTAAAATTTGTATGGAACCAGAAAAGACCCCGAATAGCCAGACGAATGTTGAAAAAGCAAAGGTGGTGGCATCACAATTCTGGACTTCAAGCTCTATTATAAAGCTTTCATCATCAAGACAGTACGGTACTGGCACAAAAATAGACACATAGATCAATGGAACAGAATAGAGAGCCCAGAAATGGACCCTCAACTCTATGGTCAACTAATCTTTGACAAAGCAGGAAAGAATGTCCAATGGAAAAAAGACAGTCTCTTCAAGAAATGGTGTTGGGAAAATTGGACAGCCACATGCAGAAGAATGAAACTGGACCATTTCCTTACATCACACACAAACATAGACTCAAAATGGATGAAAGACCTCAATGTGAGAAAGCAGTCCATCAAAATCCTAAAGGAGAACACAGTCAGCAACCTCTTCGATCTCAGCTGCAGCACCTTCTTCCTAGAAACATCACCAAAGCCAAGGAAAACAAGGGCAAAAATGAACTATTGGGACTTCATCAAGATAAAAAGCTTTTGCACAGCAAAAGAAACAGTCGACATATTGATAAAGGGCTAGTATCCAAAATCTATGAAGAACTTACCAAACTCAGCACCCAAAGAACAAATGATCCAATCAAGAAATGGGCAGAAGACATGAACAGACATTTTTCCAAAGAAGACATCCAAATGGCCAACAGACACATGAAAAAGTGCTCAACATTGCTCGGCATCAGGGAAATCCAAATCAAAACCTCAATGAGATATCACCTCACACCAGTCAGAATGGCTAAAATTAACAAGTCAGGAAATGACAGATGTTGATGGGGATGTGGAGAAAATGGAACCCTCCTACACTGTTGGTGGGAATGCAAGCTGGTGCAGCCACTCTGGAAAACAGTATGGAGGTTCCTCAAAAAGTTGAAAATAGAGCTACCCTACGATCCAGCAATTGCACTACTGGGTATTTACCCCAAAGATACAAATGTAGGGATCCGAAGTGGTACATGCACCCCGATGTTTATAGCAGCAATGTCCACAATAGCCAAACTGTGGAAAGAGCCAAGATGTGCATCGACAGATGAATGGATAAAGAAGAAGTGGTATATATATACAATGGAATATTATGCAGCCATCAAAAGGAATGAAATCTTGCTATTTGCAACGACGTGGATGGAACTGGAGGGTATTATGCTGAGCGAAATAAGTCAATCAGAGAAAGACATGTATCATATGATCTCACTGATATGAGGAATTCTTAATTGCAGGAAACAAACGGAGGGTTGCTGGAGTGGTGGGGGGTGGGAGGGGTGGGGTGGCTGGGTGATAGACATTGGGGAGGGTATGTGCTATGGTGAGCGCTGTGAATTGTGCAAGACTGTTGAATCACAGACCTGTACCTCTGAAACAAATAATACATTATATGTTAATAAAAAAAAAAAGAAGAAGAAGAAGATAGCAGGAAGGGAAGAATGAAGGGGGGGATTTTGGAGGGGGAGACGAGCCATGAGAGATGATGGACTCTGAGAAACAAACTGAGGGTGATAGAAGGGAGGGGGGTGGAGGGATGGGTTAACCCAGTGATGGGTATTAAGGAGGGCATGTGTTGAATGGAGCACTGGGTGTTATACGCAAAGAATGAATCATGGAACACTACCTCGAAAACTAATGATGTAATATATGGTGACTAACATAATAAAATTAAAAAAAAATATCCATAGCCTTTATATATACAGACAAAAACCAGAGAGAAGATAAAGTGGAAGAGATGGCCCAATATATGATAGCAAAATGATAGTAAAACACTTAAGGGACAAATTTTACATGAATGTCCAAGACTTATTTGAAGAAAACTCACAGAATAACTAGTAAGGGAAACAAATGGAAACAATGGTCTTAAGCAAATGGAAACAAAACCTTGTTTTTGGATAGAAAAATTTAACATTATAAAGATGCTGTTTCTTCCAAAGTTAATTTATACATTTATTGAAATTACAATAAAAGAATAATCATTTTTTATGGAGCTGGACAGATCAATAGAGAATTCATTTGAAAGGAAAATAAGAATAGCCAGAAAATATATGGACTATTAACGAAAAGCAGGGGTGTGAGTAGGGTTAGACCTACTAGATATTAAAACTTGCTCATAAATACCTCTATAATTAAAATAGGGTTATACTGGCACAAGAATAAAAAGAATGGAACAGAATAGAAAATCAGAAATATACATAATATATACAAATTTAGTATGCTATAGAGGCAATCTCAAAATCAGTAGAGGTGTAAGGTGGAATTTTTAATAAGAAGATTAGCATAACTGAACTGCCTTATAGAAAAAGGTAAAGTGAGATCAATACGTCATACCATTCAAATGGATAATTCCAAGTGCATCAGATATTTAAATAGAAAAAAATGAAATGATGCAAGTGAAAAAATAAGAAAACAGAGGTCAATTCCTATATAATCTTAGAGTGAGGGAAACTTTTCTAACTATGACTCAACATTCAGTAGCAAAAAGGGAAACTAGATTACTTTAAAAATCACTTCTGTGTAGAAAAAGAAATAGAAAAAAAAGAAAAAGAAGAACGGAATTTACATGTAAGAGTAATACATGCACCTGGATTTAGTGACAAGGAAGTCATTGGCCTTATCAAGGGTTATGTTGGGGTCATCTTGGAGGTGGAACCCTGATGAGAATGGATTGAAGATGAATGGGGAGAGAGGAAATGAAGGGAACAGAGTACGAAGAGCAGAGCAGAGTTGGAGAGGGAAAGGAGGGGGAGGATTGGCTATCTGGAACTGACTTGAGACACGTCACAAAGGAGGGACTTGCAGGTCAAACTAGAGAAAACTCTTCCTTTGTGGAGTTTTGGGAAATTATAAAAATTATCCAGGCAACTACTAAAAAAGACATCAGCAGCACTTTCCAAAACATCGTATTTGAGGATATGATGAGTGCCCCAGAAGGGATGACACAAGAGAAGAAATCATGTAAGAAGTGAATCCCTCTGTACTCATTCATTGTTCTATTTTTACCTGAGACTTTGTTCCTCCTTTGTGAACCACTTTCTTCTTATTCTCTTAAAACTCATACCCTCAACTGTTTTGTCCACCTATTGGCGTCCCATCCAGGTTTTAGTGAGGATCGTTGCTTCCTCCTTTCATTATTCTTAAATGGGAGTCAGATACTTCTCATACAATCTCTCACTGCATTCTATTTTCTTGGTTATAGCACTTACCACAATTACAATGAGAATCAGAAAAATTAATTCATCAGCTTGTCTTTTGGGGGAAGACTTAGGATAGCTGATGGGCATATAAGAATATGCTTATGTTATAAACTATTATCTATAAAATGCTCTTAAAGAAAGTTGGTTATATTAACTGAGTGGGAAGGTGGAGCTGGTAGCTTTTATTTTGCTGAGCACCAAATATGAAATTTGGAAGTAGAAACTCCTTCAGGGTTGAATTGCTCTGCACAATAAGGGAGAGATGACCTGACAAACCTGGGTACTATAGAAGGGAAGAAGGAGTAAGAGAGAGAAAGGGAGAGAGAGCAGCTCTTCTCATATGTTTACGTTAGTATGGTTACGGAGAACAGAAATCAGATTATATGCATTCTAAATAGCTTATTTGGGGGTACAAGATGTAAAGCCCTTTCTATCTGGCCCTTACCACATTCTCAGTGAAATCTAGATTATGTGAAAAGCTTTTGTGTGAACAGATTCATCTAGTGGAATCCAAAGAGGTTCCATGTTTGCATCTGGTTGGTGTGGATCAAAAACAAGGACTGCATATGCAAAACAGAAGACAGATAACCAAGCGTC
>NW_025409832.1:0-10820 GCF_002201575.2 Neomonachus schauinslandi
CAGTCTCTGGACACCGGCACACCTGCAGCTCTCTGGGTCCCCCCCCCCGCCAGCCACGGCCAGCAGTCTGTCAACCCCGACACCACGGTGTCCCCGAGTCTCTCCTCCTCGTCTGAGAGCTTCTGCTCCCTTCCCAGTATTAAATTAGGTGGACTTGCTTCACTCCGTGCAGTTCTTCCTTTCGTTCTACCCATTTGCCCAGTTCTCCCGGGGAGAGTCTGGGTTGGCAGACCCCTTCCTTCCCCTAGAGGTTGGAGGAGGGGAAGGCAGAATATTCCCTCACGTTCAAGGGGAGGAACAATAAAAGTATCATGAAATATGCAAATGCCTGTCACATAACACCTTTTAGGAAAAAAAACTAAATATTTTACATACATTTTTTTACAAAACTGCAATTATATTACAGGTGCAATTTTATTTTTATTTTATTTATTTTTATTTTTAAAGATTTTATTTTTAAGTAATCTATACACCCAGTGTGGGGCTCAAATGTACATCCAGGAGATCAAGAGTCACACTCTCCACCCACTGAGCCAGCCAGGTGCCCCTGAAGGTGCAATTTTATATTGTAATCTGTTACCTTTACATTATATTCATTCACTCATTCATTCGGCAAATAGCTATTGTGGGCTTATTATGTGCCAGACCTTGTCACTAGGGAAACAACAATGAGAAAAAAAGGAAAGCAGACAAAAATTCATGCTCTCATGAAGCATAGTCAAGTGGTAAGAAATAAATACAAATATAAAAGGAAGCAAATTGTATGTTATGCTGAAAGGTCATGGATACTCTGTATTTTTTTAAGCCAAGTGGAAGTGGGTCAGGAAAGCTGTTTACTTCCCAGTGACCTGATGTTTGAGCAAAGGCTTGGCTGAGAAGGGCTGAGGCATGCAGGCTGCGGGGCAGGGGATGGGGGGTCGTCCTGTGCACCACAGGACCTTAGCAGCATCCCTGGCCCATCCCCACCAGATGCCAGCCGCACCCCCTCCCCAGTTGTGACAACCAGTAATGTCTCCAGACCTTGCCAAGCCTCCCATGGATGCAGACGTGCTCCCAGATATAACCACTGTCCTGGGCGCTCTCATCCAGGGATGCACTTACAGTCACGCGAACTCCGCCCAGACCAACTAAACAGGGGTCTCTGGGTTCTGGGGCCTGAGCGGTGCGCCACCTGTGAATGTCAAGCTCCTCCGGAGTTTTCTAAAGTCGGCCTCGGTTGAGGGCCCTTGCCTTCAGCCAGGGGTCCCGACGCTGGGCCGTGCGTCAGAATCCCGGCACAGTCGGGCCCACCCCTAGAGACCCTGATCCAGGAAGCGTCTCCGAGGCCTGAGAACTTGCCTTTCTACCATGTTCCTGGGGGAGGCTGGTGCAGGGACCACCCTTGGAGTGATGCTCAAACTCTGATGTGCTCAGGAAGAAGCTGGGTGCTTACTGAGAATGTCATTTTGCACCCAAAACACTTGGACTCTGTATCCTGTTCAAGGCCCCGGGCTGATGTTCTGATGCAGGGGTTCCGGAAAACCCTCTTTGGGAAACTCTGCAACATGTCGCACCAAAGTCGAGGAACACTGTGTGTCCTGCACCTGGTCAGAGAGGCCCCTCCTGGCAGCGGGCTCAGTAGGGTCGGGGGCGGGCGGCCGAGGCCGGGCTCGGGGACAGCTATCTCAAAGCAGGGGCACCGGGGCCCGGCCTCATCCATCACTAGCAAAGGGGAGGGAAGGGCACAGGATTGGCCAAGCTGGCCACACGAGGCCCAAAACTTCTAAACTGAAAGGACTGAGGACACTAACTGAAGCCCACCGGGTGGCTGGGCCTGGGGCTACGGCTTCGCCTCCCAGACACCCCTCGTCCCCAAGGGACCTGACCTTCTGTGGTCTCCAGCAGCATCCAGAGAGGCCTGTGTGTGGTCAGGACGTCCCCCGCTGATGCAAGCCAAGGCCCCAGACGAGACACGGAGAGTAGTACCTGTGAGTCGTTGCTGAGCTGGGAGCACCCCATGCGCACCACTTAGGGATTCCTCACAGCAATGTCACAGACAGGAACTGCTGTGATCCCCATCGAGGGGACAAGGAAGCCGAGGGGTTGTGTTAGTTTCCAATATGTCACAAATTACCAAGATTCAGGGGCTTAAAAACAACACAGATTTATTATCTTACAGTTCCAGAGGGCAGAGGGCAGAAATGGGCCTCCTTTGGCTAAAATCTGGGCACCGGCGGGGCTGCATTCCTGGTGGTGACTCCAGGGAAAGCTGGTCCCTTGCTGCCTCAGCCCCTCTGGGCTGCCCACCCTCCCTGGCCCCTGGCGGCCCTGTTTGTCTCACTCTGACCCCCTGCCTCCCTGTTCCTTCATACGGACCCTTCCAGTTCCACCAGTCAGGTAGACTGGGATACCCTTCCCATCTCAGGATCCTTAAACCCACCTGCAGAGTCTCTTTTGCTGTGGAAGGCCACACATTTCACAGGCTTCAGGGTTTAGGATGTGGACATATTTGGCGGCCATTATTCTGCCCGTGACCGGTGTAGAGAGAAGTAAAGTGCCCGAGATCACAAGCCACCAGGCCCCAGAGATTGTGCTGATGGACAAACAGGAGGATGATGAGGGGCTTGCTCCAAGGAGACCCTTGCCACTCCATGGTTCCCCCTGAGGGTGGTGCCCCCTTGCCCAGCACCCAGCTTCTGAAGCCCTGTGTGGCCGGGAGGGCACTTTTCTTATGGTATGGCTGGATTACTCGTCTTCCTGTCCTGCTGGCCTATGAACAGAGAGCACATCGGACCCTCGCCATGTTCACAGGGCCCGGGACACGCGCGTCCCCTGGTGCTCAGTGCTGTGCGTGACCAAGGAGTCTACACGCTCGCCCCACCATCTTCACCAAAGACTCTGGCCACGCCTTCACCCAGCACCTGGCGCCTCGTCCGGGTGACTCAGCAAATGCACCAACAGATGTCACCCACTGACCTGTCACTCACCGTCTCAACTGTCTTCCGGGTACCTCTCACCACGTAGTGATGGTGCATTAATGGTCTCTCCCCATCAGAAGTCGGAGCCAAGGTGGCAGGACTCTTTCCTGCCTGTTCGGAGCTGGACCTGGCTTTCGTGACAATAGCAACAGCCTTTGCATGTGACCTCTGTGGTGTGGGATCGTCCATGAATCCCGGAAGGAAGGAAGGAAGGAAGGAGGGAGGGAGGGAGGGAAGGAAGAAGGAAGGAAGGAGGGAGGGAGGGAAGGAAGGAGGGAGGGAGGGAGGAAGGAGGGAGGGAGGGAGGAAGGGAGGGAAGGAAGGAGGGAAGGGAGGAAGGAAGGAAGGAAGGAAGGAAGGAAGGAAGGAAGGAAGGAAGGAAGGAAGGAAGGAAATGACACAGCAGGGGAGAACATTCCTAATTAAATCTACATTAAGATGACATCCCTTACCTGTTATAGTCATGCAAACACAAACGCTGAGTAACAGATGCTAACGGCAGGGCTGTGGAAAACCACTCACAGATTACCCGTGAGGACGAGGACGCAAAGTGACCTGAGCCCAGGGAGGGGGACATGGGGATTCTGGCCGGACTGTATCTGCTATTGCCACTTTGTTATAAAGGATGCGACTCAGCAACAGCCCCACAGAAGAGACCCCAGGGTCTCCGGGCCAGGTTTGGGGGGAAGCCTCACCCACCCGCCCTCCTGCACAGCTACCCAGAAGCTCTTGGACTCTCTGTTCAAAAGTTTTTCTAGAGCTCCATCTCTAGCCCCAGGCTGGTGGGTGGGGCTGAAAGCTCCCCCCTGTAATCACTTTCTGGAACACACTCTACCCCCCACAGGGCCCCCCCCAGGTCACCTCATTCACCTCAACTCTGGCGTGATCAGAGATCTATGAACAAAAGACACTCCTGTCCCTCAGGAACCATCAGGGACAAAGACAAAATATATTTTTATATTATACGACAAACACCAACTTATTTTTCTGAAAATTAGTAAATAAAGAGAAAAAATTAGACTCTTATCCAGCTTTGTTCTATAGGGACAGTATTTCAGGGTAGCAAATAGTTAATCAGGGAAAATTCTCCTTTAGAAAATTATTCCAGCTAATAAAGACAGAAGCGGATGATTGAATTAGAAGAAAAAAAAAAAAATCACCACTTTCCATCCCCAGTGAAACACCTGATCCAGGCTGCAACTATCAGTGGTGGGAAAACTTTAGGAGGGCTGGTGGGGGGCTTTAAAGGTGGTGGGTTAGGAGGGGCCAACACCTGACCTCATGGACCAATCTTCACGTAACTAAAAGTGGGACAAGCAGTCACCATGTGCCTCCTGAGAAGATGTAATGAGAAGGGCGCCAAACCACCTCTGACTTATTCTTGCCAAAATAAAAGCTGACCCAGAATCTAACTGAACCTCTAGAGAGCAGTGATTCTCAGCTGGGGGCGCCTCGTCCCCCAGGGATGGTGGGGAGAAGATGCTCCGGGCATCCAGTGAGTAGAGGCCAGAGATGCTGCTGAACACCCCCACCGTGCCAGGACAGCCCCCACAATCAAGAACGATCTGGTCCAAAACGTCAGCAGAGGAGCGCTGAGAGGTCCTGCTCTAGATCTAACCTGCCTATAGGAAACAAAGACCAAACAGTAAAATGAGGCCAGGAGGATGGACTCAGCCAAAGCCCGGATGCTGAAAATTCCACAGCTCAAATCATCCCGTTTCTTCAACAAATACATGGAATAAAAATGGAGGGAGGAAGGGACATTGAAGTCAACTTTTTAGACACAAAACCAAAAATGCAAGGTGCGGCCATAACTTGGATCCTGATTCAAATAAAGCAACTGTAAAAAAAAAAAAAAAAAAAGTGTTAAAACGTTAGGGGAAATTTGGACACAGGCTGGACACAGTATCTTAGGGGATACTGAGAGCATGTTATTACCTGTATCACGTATGGTATCCACGTTGAGATTACGTGTTTTTAACTCCGCGTTTGTTAGGGATACATGTTATTTACAGGTGAATGATATAATGTCTGGGGTTTGCTTAAAAACAGCAGTTCTCAGTGTGAGGTCCACAGACCCCCAAGGGGTTCCCTGAGGTTCATCCAGGATTTGCAGAAGCAACAGTAGGTCAAAGTGATGGTGCTTTGGCACAAATCAAGGCAGTGGCACCAAACTGTTCCAGTCACGGTGTTCTTTACCGCCACGTGGTCATAACGAGAAATTTTTCAAAAGCTGTTTCACTGAAGAACTTGTTACAGGAAGCAATAAAGACTATTTTGTTACATCTTGACCTTTTAGAATACATCTTTTTAATGTTCGATGTGATAAAATGCAAAGTGCAACCGACTTTAAAAGTAAAAGAGCCAGTTATCTTACCGGCAAAATGGGTTTGGTTGGGAAGAGCACCTGGAAGAGACCGAGCCATGCCGCATCCTCGGGGACTGGGAGAACCGAGCAGAGAGGCTCCTTTATACAAGAAAGGGGGCGGGGCTGGGAGAGCCTGATGTAAACTAAAATCCCATTGGGGTAAACTGGGAGCTCCAAGTGTAGTGGCTTCTCATTGGCTGGGCTGTTGCTGGGGCGGGAGGAAACCTTTCCTCCTGCCGGGGGTGTTAGGTTGGGTCTGCAAAGGGCTGCAGAGTGGCAGGTGTCAGAGCTCCCCCTGCTGGCCTTCCAGCTCCTTTTGAATGAGGTTTCCTTTATTCAGTTGCAAGTACCCGTCAAGCACTTTCTGCTCTGGACCCAAGGATGACTGTCTCAAGGAAAAGCACCTGTGAGATCATTTGCATTTTTGAGCTGACCTAGCTGCTTCTTCCACGGAGCATGATGAGGTTTACTTGAAAAACCGACTAACAGATAAATTATGGTCCATTCAATTATGGTCAGTATGATCCTATTGGGTATTTGGCAGACATTTTCCCCAAAATGAACAAAGTCAGGTGTCACTTTAAGTGAAAAAATGGACCAAATTTGTTGCCAATCATAAAACTTGAGCTTTCAAGTGAAAATTAGAATTTAGGAAAAGTATCTGCCAGCTTGCCAGAATGTAGGGATATTCAGAAAAACTAGTGATGATATTAACAAATGTAATTGTTCAATATTGTGTAATAAAATAGGTCGACATTTGGAAGATCTGCATAACTTAGTAACCGATGCTTTCCAAATGACAGAGGCATGATGAAACAAAATTATGTATGAGGGAAGATGTACTCAGAGTGCAAGGGAGAACAATGGATTTTAATGTAACAAAGCACAAAAAGTGCATTGATAGAATGTCAGATTCCACACTGTAACTAACATCCCAAAACTAGTATTTATCAAGTTTCAGTAGAGTATCAAAAAAGAATATCCACAAAGATCTCAAAAGACTGTTAAAATATACCTTCCTTTGCCAAACATGAATCTGTACAAGGCCAGATTCCCTTTACCTATTTCCATCAAACAACTTAATGTAACCATTGAATGCAAAAGCCGATGTGAGAATCTAGCTGTCTTTCATTGAGAGTCCAACTGCCTTAAACCAGACATCGAAAGGAATTGTAAAAATATAAAACAATGTCACTCTTCTTGCTGTTTTTTTTAATATAGTTTTATTCATTAAAAATATATACATCAGGGGCGCCTGGGTGGCTCAGTCGTTTACGCATCTGCCTTCGGCTCAGGTCATGATCCCAGGGTCCTGGGATTGAGCCCCACATTGGGCTACCTGCTCAGTGGGAAGTCTGCTTCTCCCTCTGCCTCTCCCCATACCCCCTGCTTGTGCTTGCTCTCTATCTCTCTCAAATAAATAAATAAAATCTTTAATATATATATATATATCATTTATGTGAACATGTAATGGGTGTGTTATAATTTTTAAATGAATCAATAAGTAAATAAAGTTTCTCAGTTTTAATATCTAATACGATAAGTATCAAGTTTAACTCGCACAAACAAAAGCTGTTTGGGGTTCTCGATATTTTTTTAAATTGCAAAGGAGTCCTGAAAACAAAACATTAGAGAAACACAGCTTTAACACGATCTAGAACGAACCAAACACACACAGAGACAACACTGTGTAGAGGGAGAAGCAGGAAGGTGCAGCAGAGTTTGGGTTGAAGTTGAGTGGGGATTTATTTACTATTCTCTCCCTTCAAATTATCTGTAATTAATCACTTTTTAAAAGCAGATCAGTAGTTGCCAGAAGCCAGGGAGTGAGGGGGGGAAACAGAAAGAAAGAAAAAGCCTCACAACACAAAATTACTTTAAAAGTTCTTAGCAAAGCTAAGACAAGACAAAATAAATGTTAAATGTGACTCAAAAACAAAACTCAGATCTTTGCTGTTTCCTTGAAGCACACCTAAAACTAAATGAAAGAAAAAAGACAAAAATATAGGGATGGGACAGAATATAATAAAACGAAGGGGGTATGTACAGCAAGACCTATACCAGACAAAATAGAATTCTAAATAAAATAATGCTAAATAAAAATAGAATAGAATAGCAACAATAGAAATATTTAATTTGATAAGAGAAAATCCACGTAGAGGTTGAGTCATTAATTGTCATGTGCTGATCTACAGCGTCAGGGTGTATGATCACCCAAACTCATAAACAACAGAAACCCGGGAAATACATCACTGCAGCTGATTTGCTAGAACAAAGGAAGGCAAACACCCAACCAACAGATTTTAGAAAGTAGAACTCTTTATTTCACCCAGCTGAAGGTAAAGGCTTCAGATGCTGCTTGATCCCAGAGCCCTGCTCAGGCTGACAAAAACAGAAGAAAGAGAGAGGGAGAGAGAGAGAGCGCCCTTCCCTCCCTAGGATGTTGATAACCACACATCGGCACGCTCCCTCCCGTGACATCAGGGCCCAGGAGCCCAGCCAGATGTAAGAAAATCCTCTGCAGGCAATATGGAGCTTCCCCTCTGTTCGAAGGACCCCGACCTGGAGGGTGTCTCCTCAAAGCCCTCAGCTGGGCCCAAGACTTTCAGCTAATTGCAGGGGGTGTCTTTGACGGCCAGGCAGCGTGGTGCCCCCAGAGCAATCACCCTGTGGGGAAAGTGGGCGGCTCTGAGGTTGCTTCATCTGCATCGCTGGAAATGCACTGAGGACCACAGACCCCTCTCTGGGCTGCAGTTGGCCCCAATAATCGTTGCAAGCTTCCAGCTAAAGCGCTTCGTAAAACATGATTACTCTTGGTCCCATGAGCTTCCATCCACTTAATAACTGTAAGTGTTGACTGTCTGCCAAGTATCAGGGCCTGCTTCATACCGAATACAGAGCACAACGGCATTAGTGCCCCCGCACCCCCCCCCCATCTTCTTATTTCGAAAACTCAGCTGTGAAGGTAACCACTGCTTGGCTTCCTTTTGAAATGAGTCCCTGATACTTTAATAGGGACGGGAGTCTGACCCTTTCCAGAGACAGAAGCGAAAGAGAAAGGATGGGTCGGTTGGAAAGGTGTTTGATTTCGCGGGAGACACATAGATTGGATGGCTTGGGTGTGTCTTAAAGGAGGTGTCCAGGTGGGCATGTGGATCTGTAGCTCAGGACAGTGGTCTGACCAGAGATAGATTCAGGAAACGTCCACATTTACAAGGTAGTGAGGATATGGGTGTGAGTGAGTTTGGTCGGTTCCTGGGGAGCAGAAGGACCTCTCTCCCCAACGGGGGCGGGGAACAGAAAGAATCCTGTAGGGAGTGGGCGGAGGGGAGGGAGGGAGGCCAGGAGCCGGAGAGTGCGGGATCCAGGAAGACAAGGGAAAAGGGAGCAGGTGGTGATGCCAAGAGCGAGGACCGAGAAGCATCTACTGGACCTGGCGGCCGGGAGGCCACTGGTAACCTCTTCCCGAGCACTCCTGGTTGGTGGTGGGCAGCGACCACACCAGGCTGAGCAGTTAGATGGTGGGTCCAGACGGCTCTTAGCAAGTTTGGTTGACAAGGGAAGGAGGTCACAAAGTTCAGCAAAGAGTTTTTGTTTCTTCTTTTAAAATGGGAGAGACTGAGCATGTTTTAAAGCCAGCATGTTGATTGATTATGTCGATGAGTGGAAAGGAGCCAGTGCATGGAAAGAAGCTGAAGAGACAGTGAAGGTGTCAGAGGCTGAGGAGGCAGGCAGGTTGGGGTCCGAGCCCCAGGCTGGCGGACAGCCAGATCCTGCGGAGTCTCACACACAGGACGCAAACCCTCAGAGGGACGGGCGGGAGCAAGGAATTACAAGAAACACGAACGCCCCGCCAAACTGAAGTCTCAGGCAATGATGAGATTCTACTTTTCATCCACCAGTTTGGCTATTGACAGGTGAAGAAACTGAGGCACTGATGGGTTAAGATCCAGACCACGCAGCCAGCACCTAACAGGGCCAGGGTCGGAATGCAGGCAGTCTGGGTGCAGTTGGAACTCTCAGCCATGGTGTGATGCCTTTTTGCTAAAAAAATAATCACACATTGCATAAATGTGCATTTCCATAAATCAGTGCATATAAATAAACACACATATGTGTGCGTGTATGATACATATTAATATTCGCAGAGAAGGCTAGATGTCAAAATGTGAAGAATGGTTATCTCTGGGTGATGGGATTACAGTGGGTTGTCTCCTTTTTCCCTTTCTGTATTTCTAAATTTCCTACAAAGGGTAAATTACTTGTGTATAGGAGTTATTTTTAAAAACAAGCCGGGGGGAGACCAGGGGAGGCGTGGATCAGACCCCCATTGTTCAAGTCCAGCCCTCCTGGGAAGACTTGGGGTTGGGGTGGGGCAAAGAATGAATGGGTGAGTCCGTCTCTGAGGTACCCGCAAAAGCCTGGAGCATTTTCCCTGGGGATGGTTGTCTGTTCCATCTCCAGCAGAATTGCTCATACCCCAGGGGCCCTGACCCAGGGTCTTAGCCCCCCCAGTTAGATGTATCCCTCTAGGTCTCCCCATGGCCTCCCAGAAATTCACCGAAGATGCATTCCCTCTGGATGTGCCCCTGCACTCGTGGACATGCTTCTCAGGCCCTTTGCAGAACCCAGACCAGGTCGACAGCCTCTTGGGCCCCTCCATGGGGCTCGGCCCTGGTGGTCCCTGTCTCCAAGACGCCATGCAGGTGGCCACTCCATCCCAGGCTTGTGCTCCCGGAACTACTCCTTCCCTCCATGGCAGCTTTTCTCCAGGAAGACCTCACTTCCTGCCAAAGCAGGTGCACACCCCCGGAACCCCCCTCCTGCCGCAGTCCTGTTTGCAATCCCCAGGGAGAGGCCACGTTCAGAAGTGCTTCTTCCTCCTTTCCATCTATCACCTCTAAGACCACTCTTTGTAGCTGGAAATTTTAGGGAGCTACTAAGTTACTGGATTCTGGAAGCTTCTTCTGCTGCTCAAGTATTATTTTTTAATAAAGTGTCTTAAAGCATAATTCCACAGGCAAAAAAAAATTTTGGAAAAAAAGGAATTTCTGGTTGTCCTCCGAGAGAACTAGAAAATCCAGACAGACAAAGGTGTATGAAAAATGACCAGAGGGGGCAGGTCCTGCTGCAGACTGGGTCTGAAGGCGCGAGAGGCCAGTGGGAAGGGGGTGGGAGGAGAGACGTGACAACTGGCTATCCAGGGGGAGGTGTCCTGACACGAGAAGGAGGGCGCAAGACCCAGAATACATGTGAAGCACAACTCTGCTCCTTGTCCTGAGCTGGGCTCTGTGCGGTTTCCCATGAAGCTCGGCCCACAGAGTGAGGGCGCTTCTCCAGGCCTGAGGACCCCTCTGAGCACCTGCTGAAGGCTGGGGGCGCTTCTCCGGGCTCCAGGACCCCTCAGAGCACCTGCTGAAGGCTGGGGCTGCTTCTCCGGGGACCAGGACCCCTCTGAGCACCTGCTGAAGGCTGGGGGCGCTTCTCCGGGCTCC
>NW_025409833.1:0-10818 GCF_002201575.2 Neomonachus schauinslandi
CAGTCTCTGGACACCGGCACACCTGCAGCTCTCTGGGTCCCCCCCCCGCCAGCCACGGCCAGCAGTCTGTCAACCCCGACACCACGGTGTCCCCGAGTCTCTCCTCCTCGTCTGAGAGCTTCTGCTCCCTTCCCAGTATTAAATTAGGTGGACTTGCTTCACTCCGTGCAGTTCTTCCTTTCGTTCTACCCATTTGCCCAGTTCTCCCGGGGAGAGTCTGGGTTGGCAGACCCCTTCCTTCCCCTAGAGGTTGGAGGAGGGGAAGGCAGAATATTCCCTCACGTTCAAGGGGAGGAACAATAAAAGTATCATGAAATATGCAAATGCCTGTCACATAACACCTTTTAGGAAAAAAAACTAAATATTTTACATACATTTTTTTACAAAACTGCAATTATATTACAGGTGCAATTTTATTTTTATTTTATTTATTTTTATTTTTAAAGATTTTATTTTTAAGTAATCTATACACCCAGTGTGGGGCTCAAATGTACATCCAGGAGATCAAGAGTCACACTCTCCACCCACTGAGCCAGCCAGGTGCCCCTGAAGGTGCAATTTTATATTGTAATCTGTTACCTTTACATTATATTCATTCACTCATTCATTCGGCAAATAGCTATTGTGGGCTTATTATGTGCCAGACCTTGTCACTAGGGAAACAACAATGAGAAAAAAAGGAAAGCAGACAAAAATTCATGCTCTCATGAAGCATAGTCAAGTGGTAAGAAATAAATACAAATATAAAAGGAAGCAAATTGTATGTTATGCTGAAAGGTCATGGATACTCTGTATTTTTTTAAGCCAAGTGGAAGTGGGTCAGGAAAGCTGTTTACTTCCCAGTGACCTGATGTTTGAGCAAAGGCTTGGCTGAGAAGGGCTGAGGCATGCAGGCTGCGGGGCAGGGGATGGGGGGTCGTCCTGTGCACCACAGGACCTTAGCAGCATCCCTGGCCCATCCCCACCAGATGCCAGCCGCACCCCCTCCCCAGTTGTGACAACCAGTAATGTCTCCAGACCTTGCCAAGCCTCCCATGGATGCAGACGTGCTCCCAGATATAACCACTGTCCTGGGCGCTCTCATCCAGGGATGCACTTACAGTCACGCGAACTCCGCCCAGACCAACTAAACAGGGGTCTCTGGGTTCTGGGGCCTGAGCGGTGCGCCACCTGTGAATGTCAAGCTCCTCCGGAGTTTTCTAAAGTCGGCCTCGGTTGAGGGCCCTTGCCTTCAGCCAGGGGTCCCGACGCTGGGCCGTGCGTCAGAATCCCGGCACAGTCGGGCCCACCCCTAGAGACCCTGATCCAGGAAGCGTCTCCGAGGCCTGAGAACTTGCCTTTCTACCATGTTCCTGGGGGAGGCTGGTGCAGGGACCACCCTTGGAGTGATGCTCAAACTCTGATGTGCTCAGGAAGAAGCTGGGTGCTTACTGAGAATGTCATTTTGCACCCAAAACACTTGGACTCTGTATCCTGTTCAAGGCCCCGGGCTGATGTTCTGATGCAGGGGTTCCGGAAAACCCTCTTTGGGAAACTCTGCAACATGTCGCACCAAAGTCGAGGAACACTGTGTGTCCTGCACCTGGTCAGAGAGGCCCCTCCTGGCAGCGGGCTCAGTAGGGTCGGGGGCGGGCGGCCGAGGCCGGGCTCGGGGACAGCTATCTCAAAGCAGGGGCACCGGGGCCCGGCCTCATCCATCACTAGCAAAGGGGAGGGAAGGGCACAGGATTGGCCAAGCTGGCCACACGAGGCCCAAAACTTCTAAACTGAAAGGACTGAGGACACTAACTGAAGCCCACCGGGTGGCTGGGCCTGGGGCTACGGCTTCGCCTCCCAGACACCCCTCGTCCCCAAGGGACCTGACCTTCTGTGGTCTCCAGCAGCATCCAGAGAGGCCTGTGTGTGGTCAGGACGTCCCCCGCTGATGCAAGCCAAGGCCCCAGACGAGACACGGAGAGTAGTACCTGTGAGTCGTTGCTGAGCTGGGAGCACCCCATGCGCACCACTTAGGGATTCCTCACAGCAATGTCACAGACAGGAACTGCTGTGATCCCCATCGAGGGGACAAGGAAGCCGAGGGGTTGTGTTAGTTTCCAATATGTCACAAATTACCAAGATTCAGGGGCTTAAAAACAACACAGATTTATTATCTTACAGTTCCAGAGGGCAGAGGGCAGAAATGGGCCTCCTTTGGCTAAAATCTGGGCACCGGCGGGGCTGCATTCCTGGTGGTGACTCCAGGGAAAGCTGGTCCCTTGCTGCCTCAGCCCCTCTGGGCTGCCCACCCTCCCTGGCCCCTGGCGGCCCTGTTTGTCTCACTCTGACCCCCTGCCTCCCTGTTCCTTCATACGGACCCTTCCAGTTCCACCAGTCAGGTAGACTGGGATACCCTTCCCATCTCAGGATCCTTAAACCCACCTGCAGAGTCTCTTTTGCTGTGGAAGGCCACACATTTCACAGGCTTCAGGGTTTAGGATGTGGACATATTTGGCGGCCATTATTCTGCCCGTGACCGGTGTAGAGAGAAGTAAAGTGCCCGAGATCACAAGCCACCAGGCCCCAGAGATTGTGCTGATGGACAAACAGGAGGATGATGAGGGGCTTGCTCCAAGGAGACCCTTGCCACTCCATGGTTCCCCCTGAGGGTGGTGCCCCCTTGCCCAGCACCCAGCTTCTGAAGCCCTGTGTGGCCGGGAGGGCACTTTTCTTATGGTATGGCTGGATTACTCGTCTTCCTGTCCTGCTGGCCTATGAACAGAGAGCACATCGGACCCTCGCCATGTTCACAGGGCCCGGGACACGCGCGTCCCCTGGTGCTCAGTGCTGTGCGTGACCAAGGAGTCTACACGCTCGCCCCACCATCTTCACCAAAGACTCTGGCCACGCCTTCACCCAGCACCTGGCGCCTCGTCCGGGTGACTCAGCAAATGCACCAACAGATGTCACCCACTGACCTGTCACTCACCGTCTCAACTGTCTTCCGGGTACCTCTCACCACGTAGTGATGGTGCATTAATGGTCTCTCCCCATCAGAAGTCGGAGCCAAGGTGGCAGGACTCTTTCCTGCCTGTTCGGAGCTGGACCTGGCTTTCGTGACAATAGCAACAGCCTTTGCATGTGACCTCTGTGGTGTGGGATCGTCCATGAATCCCGGAAGGAAGGAAGGAAGGAAGGAGGGAGGGAGGGAGGGAAGGAAGAAGGAAGGAAGGAGGGAGGGAGGGAAGGAAGGAGGGAGGGAGGGAGGAAGGAGGGAGGGAGGGAGGAAGGGAGGGAAGGAAGGAGGGAAGGGAGGAAGGAAGGAAGGAAGGAAGGAAGGAAGGAAGGAAGGAAGGAAGGAAGGAAGGAAGGAAATGACACAGCAGGGGAGAACATTCCTAATTAAATCTACATTAAGATGACATCCCTTACCTGTTATAGTCATGCAAACACAAACGCTGAGTAACAGATGCTAACGGCAGGGCTGTGGAAAACCACTCACAGATTACCCGTGAGGACGAGGACGCAAAGTGACCTGAGCCCAGGGAGGGGGACATGGGGATTCTGGCCGGACTGTATCTGCTATTGCCACTTTGTTATAAAGGATGCGACTCAGCAACAGCCCCACAGAAGAGACCCCAGGGTCTCCGGGCCAGGTTTGGGGGGAAGCCTCACCCACCCGCCCTCCTGCACAGCTACCCAGAAGCTCTTGGACTCTCTGTTCAAAAGTTTTTCTAGAGCTCCATCTCTAGCCCCAGGCTGGTGGGTGGGGCTGAAAGCTCCCCCCTGTAATCACTTTCTGGAACACACTCTACCCCCCACAGGGCCCCCCCCAGGTCACCTCATTCACCTCAACTCTGGCGTGATCAGAGATCTATGAACAAAAGACACTCCTGTCCCTCAGGAACCATCAGGGACAAAGACAAAATATATTTTTATATTATACGACAAACACCAACTTATTTTTCTGAAAATTAGTAAATAAAGAGAAAAAATTAGACTCTTATCCAGCTTTGTTCTATAGGGACAGTATTTCAGGGTAGCAAATAGTTAATCAGGGAAAATTCTCCTTTAGAAAATTATTCCAGCTAATAAAGACAGAAGCGGATGATTGAATTAGAAGAAAAAAAAAAAATCACCACTTTCCATCCCCAGTGAAACACCTGATCCAGGCTGCAACTATCAGTGGTGGGAAAACTTTAGGAGGGCTGGTGGGGGGCTTTAAAGGTGGTGGGTTAGGAGGGGCCAACACCTGACCTCATGGACCAATCTTCACGTAACTAAAAGTGGGACAAGCAGTCACCATGTGCCTCCTGAGAAGATGTAATGAGAAGGGCGCCAAACCACCTCTGACTTATTCTTGCCAAAATAAAAGCTGACCCAGAATCTAACTGAACCTCTAGAGAGCAGTGATTCTCAGCTGGGGGCGCCTCGTCCCCCAGGGATGGTGGGGAGAAGATGCTCCGGGCATCCAGTGAGTAGAGGCCAGAGATGCTGCTGAACACCCCCACCGTGCCAGGACAGCCCCCACAATCAAGAACGATCTGGTCCAAAACGTCAGCAGAGGAGCGCTGAGAGGTCCTGCTCTAGATCTAACCTGCCTATAGGAAACAAAGACCAAACAGTAAAATGAGGCCAGGAGGATGGACTCAGCCAAAGCCCGGATGCTGAAAATTCCACAGCTCAAATCATCCCGTTTCTTCAACAAATACATGGAATAAAAATGGAGGGAGGAAGGGACATTGAAGTCAACTTTTTAGACACAAAACCAAAAATGCAAGGTGCGGCCATAACTTGGATCCTGATTCAAATAAAGCAACTGTAAAAAAAAAAAAAAAAAAAGTGTTAAAACGTTAGGGGAAATTTGGACACAGGCTGGACACAGTATCTTAGGGGATACTGAGAGCATGTTATTACCTGTATCACGTATGGTATCCACGTTGAGATTACGTGTTTTTAACTCCGCGTTTGTTAGGGATACATGTTATTTACAGGTGAATGATATAATGTCTGGGGTTTGCTTAAAAACAGCAGTTCTCAGTGTGAGGTCCACAGACCCCCAAGGGGTTCCCTGAGGTTCATCCAGGATTTGCAGAAGCAACAGTAGGTCAAAGTGATGGTGCTTTGGCACAAATCAAGGCAGTGGCACCAAACTGTTCCAGTCACGGTGTTCTTTACCGCCACGTGGTCATAACGAGAAATTTTTCAAAAGCTGTTTCACTGAAGAACTTGTTACAGGAAGCAATAAAGACTATTTTGTTACATCTTGACCTTTTAGAATACATCTTTTTAATGTTCGATGTGATAAAATGCAAAGTGCAACCGACTTTAAAAGTAAAAGAGCCAGTTATCTTACCGGCAAAATGGGTTTGGTTGGGAAGAGCACCTGGAAGAGACCGAGCCATGCCGCATCCTCGGGGACTGGGAGAACCGAGCAGAGAGGCTCCTTTATACAAGAAAGGGGGCGGGGCTGGGAGAGCCTGATGTAAACTAAAATCCCATTGGGGTAAACTGGGAGCTCCAAGTGTAGTGGCTTCTCATTGGCTGGGCTGTTGCTGGGGCGGGAGGAAACCTTTCCTCCTGCCGGGGGTGTTAGGTTGGGTCTGCAAAGGGCTGCAGAGTGGCAGGTGTCAGAGCTCCCCCTGCTGGCCTTCCAGCTCCTTTTGAATGAGGTTTCCTTTATTCAGTTGCAAGTACCCGTCAAGCACTTTCTGCTCTGGACCCAAGGATGACTGTCTCAAGGAAAAGCACCTGTGAGATCATTTGCATTTTTGAGCTGACCTAGCTGCTTCTTCCACGGAGCATGATGAGGTTTACTTGAAAAACCGACTAACAGATAAATTATGGTCCATTCAATTATGGTCAGTATGATCCTATTGGGTATTTGGCAGACATTTTCCCCAAAATGAACAAAGTCAGGTGTCACTTTAAGTGAAAAAATGGACCAAATTTGTTGCCAATCATAAAACTTGAGCTTTCAAGTGAAAATTAGAATTTAGGAAAAGTATCTGCCAGCTTGCCAGAATGTAGGGATATTCAGAAAAACTAGTGATGATATTAACAAATGTAATTGTTCAATATTGTGTAATAAAATAGGTCGACATTTGGAAGATCTGCATAACTTAGTAACCGATGCTTTCCAAATGACAGAGGCATGATGAAACAAAATTATGTATGAGGGAAGATGTACTCAGAGTGCAAGGGAGAACAATGGATTTTAATGTAACAAAGCACAAAAAGTGCATTGATAGAATGTCAGATTCCACACTGTAACTAACATCCCAAAACTAGTATTTATCAAGTTTCAGTAGAGTATCAAAAAAGAATATCCACAAAGATCTCAAAAGACTGTTAAAATATACCTTCCTTTGCCAAACATGAATCTGTACAAGGCCAGATTCCCTTTACCTATTTCCATCAAACAACTTAATGTAACCATTGAATGCAAAAGCCGATGTGAGAATCTAGCTGTCTTTCATTGAGAGTCCAACTGCCTTAAACCAGACATCGAAAGGAATTGTAAAAATATAAAACAATGTCACTCTTCTTGCTGTTTTTTTTAATATAGTTTTATTCATTAAAAATATATACATCAGGGGCGCCTGGGTGGCTCAGTCGTTTACGCATCTGCCTTCGGCTCAGGTCATGATCCCAGGGTCCTGGGATTGAGCCCCACATTGGGCTACCTGCTCAGTGGGAAGTCTGCTTCTCCCTCTGCCTCTCCCCATACCCCCTGCTTGTGCTTGCTCTCTATCTCTCTCAAATAAATAAATAAAATCTTTAATATATATATATATATCATTTATGTGAACATGTAATGGGTGTGTTATAATTTTTAAATGAATCAATAAGTAAATAAAGTTTCTCAGTTTTAATATCTAATACGATAAGTATCAAGTTTAACTCGCACAAACAAAAGCTGTTTGGGGTTCTCGATATTTTTTTAAATTGCAAAGGAGTCCTGAAAACAAAACATTAGAGAAACACAGCTTTAACACGATCTAGAACGAACCAAACACACACAGAGACAACACTGTGTAGAGGGAGAAGCAGGAAGGTGCAGCAGAGTTTGGGTTGAAGTTGAGTGGGGATTTATTTACTATTCTCTCCCTTCAAATTATCTGTAATTAATCACTTTTTAAAAGCAGATCAGTAGTTGCCAGAAGCCAGGGAGTGAGGGGGGGAAACAGAAAGAAAGAAAAAGCCTCACAACACAAAATTACTTTAAAAGTTCTTAGCAAAGCTAAGACAAGACAAAATAAATGTTAAATGTGACTCAAAAACAAAACTCAGATCTTTGCTGTTTCCTTGAAGCACACCTAAAACTAAATGAAAGAAAAAAGACAAAAATATAGGGATGGGACAGAATATAATAAAACGAAGGGGGTATGTACAGCAAGACCTATACCAGACAAAATAGAATTCTAAATAAAATAATGCTAAATAAAAATAGAATAGAATAGCAACAATAGAAATATTTAATTTGATAAGAGAAAATCCACGTAGAGGTTGAGTCATTAATTGTCATGTGCTGATCTACAGCGTCAGGGTGTATGATCACCCAAACTCATAAACAACAGAAACCCGGGAAATACATCACTGCAGCTGATTTGCTAGAACAAAGGAAGGCAAACACCCAACCAACAGATTTTAGAAAGTAGAACTCTTTATTTCACCCAGCTGAAGGTAAAGGCTTCAGATGCTGCTTGATCCCAGAGCCCTGCTCAGGCTGACAAAAACAGAAGAAAGAGAGAGGGAGAGAGAGAGAGCGCCCTTCCCTCCCTAGGATGTTGATAACCACACATCGGCACGCTCCCTCCCGTGACATCAGGGCCCAGGAGCCCAGCCAGATGTAAGAAAATCCTCTGCAGGCAATATGGAGCTTCCCCTCTGTTCGAAGGACCCCGACCTGGAGGGTGTCTCCTCAAAGCCCTCAGCTGGGCCCAAGACTTTCAGCTAATTGCAGGGGGTGTCTTTGACGGCCAGGCAGCGTGGTGCCCCCAGAGCAATCACCCTGTGGGGAAAGTGGGCGGCTCTGAGGTTGCTTCATCTGCATCGCTGGAAATGCACTGAGGACCACAGACCCCTCTCTGGGCTGCAGTTGGCCCCAATAATCGTTGCAAGCTTCCAGCTAAAGCGCTTCGTAAAACATGATTACTCTTGGTCCCATGAGCTTCCATCCACTTAATAACTGTAAGTGTTGACTGTCTGCCAAGTATCAGGGCCTGCTTCATACCGAATACAGAGCACAACGGCATTAGTGCCCCCGCACCCCCCCCCCATCTTCTTATTTCGAAAACTCAGCTGTGAAGGTAACCACTGCTTGGCTTCCTTTTGAAATGAGTCCCTGATACTTTAATAGGGACGGGAGTCTGACCCTTTCCAGAGACAGAAGCGAAAGAGAAAGGATGGGTCGGTTGGAAAGGTGTTTGATTTCGCGGGAGACACATAGATTGGATGGCTTGGGTGTGTCTTAAAGGAGGTGTCCAGGTGGGCATGTGGATCTGTAGCTCAGGACAGTGGTCTGACCAGAGATAGATTCAGGAAACGTCCACATTTACAAGGTAGTGAGGATATGGGTGTGAGTGAGTTTGGTCGGTTCCTGGGGAGCAGAAGGACCTCTCTCCCCAACGGGGGCGGGGAACAGAAAGAATCCTGTAGGGAGTGGGCGGAGGGGAGGGAGGGAGGCCAGGAGCCGGAGAGTGCGGGATCCAGGAAGACAAGGGAAAAGGGAGCAGGTGGTGATGCCAAGAGCGAGGACCGAGAAGCATCTACTGGACCTGGCGGCCGGGAGGCCACTGGTAACCTCTTCCCGAGCACTCCTGGTTGGTGGTGGGCAGCGACCACACCAGGCTGAGCAGTTAGATGGTGGGTCCAGACGGCTCTTAGCAAGTTTGGTTGACAAGGGAAGGAGGTCACAAAGTTCAGCAAAGAGTTTTTGTTTCTTCTTTTAAAATGGGAGAGACTGAGCATGTTTTAAAGCCAGCATGTTGATTGATTATGTCGATGAGTGGAAAGGAGCCAGTGCATGGAAAGAAGCTGAAGAGACAGTGAAGGTGTCAGAGGCTGAGGAGGCAGGCAGGTTGGGGTCCGAGCCCCAGGCTGGCGGACAGCCAGATCCTGCGGAGTCTCACACACAGGACGCAAACCCTCAGAGGGACGGGCGGGAGCAAGGAATTACAAGAAACACGAACGCCCCGCCAAACTGAAGTCTCAGGCAATGATGAGATTCTACTTTTCATCCACCAGTTTGGCTATTGACAGGTGAAGAAACTGAGGCACTGATGGGTTAAGATCCAGACCACGCAGCCAGCACCTAACAGGGCCAGGGTCGGAATGCAGGCAGTCTGGGTGCAGTTGGAACTCTCAGCCATGGTGTGATGCCTTTTTGCTAAAAAAATAATCACACATTGCATAAATGTGCATTTCCATAAATCAGTGCATATAAATAAACACACATATGTGTGCGTGTATGATACATATTAATATTCGCAGAGAAGGCTAGATGTCAAAATGTGAAGAATGGTTATCTCTGGGTGATGGGATTACAGTGGGTTGTCTCCTTTTTCCCTTTCTGTATTTCTAAATTTCCTACAAAGGGTAAATTACTTGTGTATAGGAGTTATTTTTAAAAACAAGCCGGGGGGAGACCAGGGGAGGCGTGGATCAGACCCCCATTGTTCAAGTCCAGCCCTCCTGGGAAGACTTGGGGTTGGGGTGGGGCAAAGAATGAATGGGTGAGTCCGTCTCTGAGGTACCCGCAAAAGCCTGGAGCATTTTCCCTGGGGATGGTTGTCTGTTCCATCTCCAGCAGAATTGCTCATACCCCAGGGGCCCTGACCCAGGGTCTTAGCCCCCCCAGTTAGATGTATCCCTCTAGGTCTCCCCATGGCCTCCCAGAAATTCACCGAAGATGCATTCCCTCTGGATGTGCCCCTGCACTCGTGGACATGCTTCTCAGGCCCTTTGCAGAACCCAGACCAGGTCGACAGCCTCTTGGGCCCCTCCATGGGGCTCGGCCCTGGTGGTCCCTGTCTCCAAGACGCCATGCAGGTGGCCACTCCATCCCAGGCTTGTGCTCCCGGAACTACTCCTTCCCTCCATGGCAGCTTTTCTCCAGGAAGACCTCACTTCCTGCCAAAGCAGGTGCACACCCCCGGAACCCCCCTCCTGCCGCAGTCCTGTTTGCAATCCCCAGGGAGAGGCCACGTTCAGAAGTGCTTCTTCCTCCTTTCCATCTATCACCTCTAAGACCACTCTTTGTAGCTGGAAATTTTAGGGAGCTACTAAGTTACTGGATTCTGGAAGCTTCTTCTGCTGCTCAAGTATTATTTTTTAATAAAGTGTCTTAAAGCATAATTCCACAGGCAAAAAAAAATTTTGGAAAAAAAGGAATTTCTGGTTGTCCTCCGAGAGAACTAGAAAATCCAGACAGACAAAGGTGTATGAAAAATGACCAGAGGGGGCAGGTCCTGCTGCAGACTGGGTCTGAAGGCGCGAGAGGCCAGTGGGAAGGGGGTGGGAGGAGAGACGTGACAACTGGCTATCCAGGGGGAGGTGTCCTGACACGAGAAGGAGGGCGCAAGACCCAGAATACATGTGAAGCACAACTCTGCTCCTTGTCCTGAGCTGGGCTCTGTGCGGTTTCCCATGAAGCTCGGCCCACAGAGTGAGGGCGCTTCTCCAGGCCTGAGGACCCCTCTGAGCACCTGCTGAAGGCTGGGGGCGCTTCTCCGGGCTCCAGGACCCCTCAGAGCACCTGCTGAAGGCTGGGGCTGCTTCTCCGGGGACCAGGACCCCTCTGAGCACCTGCTGAAGGCTGGGGGCGCTTCTCCGGGCTCC
>NW_025409834.1:0-10767 GCF_002201575.2 Neomonachus schauinslandi
CATCATCACCATCATCATCACCATCATCATCATCATCATCACCATCATCATCATCACCATCACCACCATCATCATCACCATCATCATCACCATCATCACCACCATCACCATCATCACCGCCTTGCTCTCACTTGGAGTCAGAGGCTTGCACCAGGTGCTATTTTGGGTGTGTTCTACGCATAACATCTAATGTCATCACTCTCCACAACTTTGAGGCAGGAGCTATTATCACCTCCACTCTGCAGATGAGGAAATCAAGGTGCCGGAGAATAAAGAAACCCTTGGACAATATTCTGCCTTCTGAGATCTTTCCACCACCAGACCTCACCTCCCAAGCCCTTAGAAAGTGCCATGGACAGGCCTTCATGGTGGCTGCTTAGCAGCTCAGTGGAGGCTGAGCGAAAAGGCAACCCTTGGGGTTAGCTGAGCAAACCCTGAATGTCACTGAAGCTGTGTTTGGGGGTCTGGCCCCCAGAGCCACAGGAACCAGAACACCTCTGGAGGTGCTCCCATGGGAGCAGCAGTGCGGGGCACTTGCTGGGGTGCATATGCCCAAGGCTGTGTTGTCCTGTTGGCAGAGCAGAGTCTCCCCCTGTGAGTGACGGGGCAGAAGTGGGGCCAGGAGGGAAGTGCAGGGAGACACAAAGCTCTCACATCATGTGTGTGGGGCTTCTGAGGAGGTGAGGGATGTGTCATGGTGGGAAACCCAAAGCGGGGTGAGGGCTTTGAGGAGTATTACAGTGACACTTTGGGGGCCAAACGGTGATTATTAAAGAAAAGTCCTGGGTGTTTAATAAGGTGACTGGGGTGCTGGACATTTGTTGCATTAGCAGGAGGAGAGACTGGGGACAGCATGCCAACCAGTAAAACCACCCAGGAGAGGAGATGGGCACCAGCCCAGGCCAGGAGGAGGCCCCAAAATTAGCACCTGCTTTTGGGGAATGCACATTTTCAGACACCTAGGGAAGTGGATGATCCCAGAGGGTGAAAACGCCTTGCTGGGGCCCCCTGGTCAGAGCCTCAGGTTTCAGAGTCCGGGTTGGGAGCATTTTTACAGGGGCCAAGGTTGCAGCTTACTGTCTGCGTGACCGTAGGTGGGTGACTTCACCTGTCTGAAGCCCAGGGAAGAAGAGCATCTGTTTCCCAGGGCTGCCGTGAGGCACCCAGCATGCTCCAGAGGGGCCCACACTTGTCACCTCGGCCAGGTTCGGGGGCACAGCAGTGAGCATGCAGATGTGGCCTCTGCCTGCCTGCGTCCTGGCCCCACCATGGCCCGACGTCACACACACAGACACAGTCGTGCCCTGGGCACGGGCCTGTCCTGCCCACCCTGGCACCTTCTGGTCTGCGTGGGCATAGACCCTCCTTGTGGGTGAGTGAGTGGGGACAGACGCAGGCCTCCCTTCGGGCTAGTTCTCCCTCCTGGAGGGCGGCACATTGGCAGACATGGGACAAAGATGTCTCTCATCCCCCCCAGCTCCTGCCAACCTAGGACAGCCCCTGACAAGCCAGACCTTCCTGAAGGCTAATTTGATGTTTTTCTCTACCTTGCCAGTTCCCCTTTACTCCTGCCTCTGCATTTCTTGTCCAAAACAGAAATACAAAGGGAGGAAATCTATTCAAAATTCCTCCTCCTCACTTTATTTCTGCTGCTCTCTGGGGTGCCCACGCTTCAGATTCTCTTCCGATAATTATCTGCCCTTTCGGGGCCTTGGTAACCCAGAGCCTCAGGTTTGGGAAGCTAGGAGAAAGTGCCGGCCTGCCTGCAGCACGCAGGACACCCTCAGGTCAACTCCAAACGTGCACCAGCTCGCCTGTCCCCTCGCGCCCAGCGTGAGGCTGGGGAAGAGGATTTTTATTATTATTTTTGTTTGGTTTTGAGTCTCTCCTTCCTCTCAGCTGATCCATGATGAACACCACATCAGACTCTCTTTATGTGATAATTTTCCACCCCCGGCAATGCAAACATTTCTGTGGCTAATACTCTGAATCTTGGCCATTGCTCAGGAATAACAGAGGCAAGGTTCCAATATAAAATAATAAGTCTTGCCTTTTATTACTTAATTTATCAACACTGTACTGGAGAAACATCTTGTTAACTGGGTAAGAAGAAACCATTCACCAACACAGCCTTGGCTGATGGAAGGGGGTGTCAGGTGGAATGATGAATCCTGTTAGCATACAAAGAGGCCGGTGCCGAAAGAGGGTATTATTCAAAGAAGGAAATATTATTAAGTAAGAAAACGGTGCACTCACCCTGAATCTGTTAAATTAAGAATCCCACTCTTCCTGGCCAAAATCAATTTGTTATCCTCACAATTTCCCCTGTATATAACAAGGGATAAAAAGGAAAAATGGCCCAGAGAAATGACTCCTTCGAATCACCAACCTGCAGGGACACGGCCAAGCCAACATGGCAAGATGGGGTCACCTCTGCCAGAAATGAACAGAGTAAACAGCCCAAGAGGGTCTTGGAAGGGTGCCCCACCATGAGGAGGGGTTTCTGATTTGGAACTTTGCAGCTGGCTCTCCCCAGGGGCCAGGGCCCCAAGGAACAAGGGCTGCAGAGGCCCATCAGGACAGGTGACTGGGGTTTCGGAAGGACAGGAACCCCAGGAGAATAGAGACCTCGAGGAACTCCAGTTTGTGTCTCCAGCACCTTCACATTGTAGGTGCTTGGTCAGTATTGCTGAATGGGTACGTGACAAGGTCACGCTGCAATGACAGACTCCAAACCAGGAAGCCCAACCAAATAGCACATGGCTGCATTTCTCCCATATGCCTCGTGTGATTCACAGGATGGCTCTGCCTATGGTAATTGCTGGGACCTCTCCAGAACTTTCTGGCCGCAGTGTTGGAGGGCAGAGAGCTCCGGGGGCTGTCAGGCCGGCCAGTGGCTGCTGGGTCTAGAAATGCCCAAGGGCCAGGTGGTTCATCCAACCACAAGGCGGGCAGAGGGCCCCGTGCTACCACGGTCCCGGAAGGCAGAGGCTCAGACGTTTGGTGAGCAGCCCCGCATGTAGGCAGGATAGGGAATCCTGACCACAGGGAGTTTATGATCCAGCAAACGGGAACGGTGCCCACGTCTGGCCGTCACCACCCACCACGGTGGTGGTGACCTTTGCCATCTGGTGTTGGTGTGGGCCGGGCACTGGATGAGCACTTCACGTAAGTCTACGTATTTCATAAGCAAAGTACGCCATACGGGTGCTCCCTTTTAAAACATCAGACATGGGCGCCTGGGTGGCTCAGTTGGTTAAGCGACTGCCTTCGGCTCAGGTCATGATCCTGGAGTCTCTGGATCGAGTCCCGCATCGGGCTCCCTGCTCGGCAGGAAGCCTGCTTCTCCCTCTGACCCTCCCCCCTCTCATGTGCTCTCTCTCTCTCATTCTCTCTGTCTCAAATAAATAAATAAAATCTTTAAAAAAAAAATAAATAAAACATCAGACATTATGTCACAGCAAAGAGGAACATCATCACTTCTGTATTATTCCTGTGCAGCCTTTTCCCATATGTATGTCCTTATACATGTATGAGGCTTCACAGAAGATGTGTGTGCGTGTGATACGCCACTTTTCCGAAACCCTGTTCTTAAAAAAAGAATCGGGGCGCCTGGGTGGCTCAGTCGTTAAGCGTCTGCCTTTGGCTCAGGTCATGATCCCAGGGCCCTGGGATCGAGCCCCGCATCGGGTTCTCTGCTCAGGGGAGAGCCTGCTTCTCCCTTTCCCTCTGCCTGCCTCTCTGCCTGCTTGTATTCTCTCTCTCTGTCAAATAAATAAATAAAATCTTTAAAAAAAAAAAAAAGAATCTTCTTTGTTTTTTAGAGCAGTTTAAGTTTTATAGGAAAGTGAGTGTAAAGTACGACGAGTTCCCATCCCCCCTGCCCCCCAGCTTCCCCGTTACTCATGTCTTGTGCTCCTGCGGTCATTTCTTACCACTGATGAGCCAGGACTGACCCATCATCAAATGATGCCCACGATTAATATCAGGCTTCGCTGTTGGGGTCAGTTGTGCTTTTTGTGGGTCCAGATAAATATCAGGGTTGTGTAGACACCACTGTAGGATCACACAGAAGAGCTCCACTGACCTACAAATCTCCTGAGCTCCACCTGCTCGCCCCTCCCTCCCCCCATCCCTGGGAGCCACGGATCATTTTACCGTCTCCGTGGCTTTGCCTTTTCCGGAACATCATGGAGCCAGAATCACATAGTGTGTAGCCTTCTCAGATTGGCTTTGGTCACTTGGTCCTAAGTACTTATGGTTCCTCATGTGGCCGGACAGCGAAGCCCTCTGTTTAGTGGGAGGTTGTCCAAATGCCTCTCTTGGGCCCGGGGCTGGCCTGCAGTGGTTTACCCTCTGCCACCCTAGTCCCCCTCCCTATGGGGTCTCCTGAATCCCTCCCAGCAAAGGGACCTGGGACAACCCCTAAGACAGACTGGCATTGCTTCTCCCTGGCATTGCTTCTCCCTGGCAACTCCAGACCGCAGACCAGAGCCCCTCCAGGGAAGGGGGCCCGTCCCTCTGGGCCGCGTGCATCTCAGAGACCCCAGAAGCCGGCGAGGCAGGGGACGTGTGCCAGCGAGGCGTCCTTGTCTTTTCCTGCGTGCTCACAGTGCACTCGCTTCGCATGGACTCCGTTCTCTATCCGCACACGTCAAGTGACTCTCCCCGCTTTAGCTTGCACCTGGGAACTGGCCATGTGTCAGCTCCAGTGCCTCCTCCTACGGGCAGCCCACCACAATAGAATGCGCTGGCGTCCCCTCCTCCACGCCCTCTGCTCTAAGACCGCATCCCCACCATGAGCGGCACCTCCTCCCACCCTGTGCTGCCAGCTGCGGGGGATGCAGGGGGAACGTACTCCTTCAGAGCATCGGTCCCACAATGACTGTGGGTGCCCACCTCTTCTTCTGCCATCGCCATGACAACCACATGCCCCATGTAGCCCCCGGGTCCACGAGGCCGACGGACGTCCGGAGCAAACCACACCCAGCTGAGCCCAGCCCGGACCAGCCAACTTGCACGCGTGTCCGTGAGAACCAGCAAGTATTGTTTAAGCCACCGAGTTTGGAGATGGCTTGTTACACGGCATTATCGTGGCAACAGCTGACTGATACATGTACTTCCAACCAGCGCAGCCCCTCTCTGACTCAGCTTTCTCTGAACTTGACGACTCAGCGCCATCTGAACTCTGAATGTGTGGGCGAGCTCGGACTCTCTGTCCGGGGACCAAGGCTGGGGGAATGCTCGGAGCACATGCTAGCACCCGGTACTCAAGGACACTTGCTTCAGAGTCTTGTTGGCTGGTGTTGAAAACGCCTCTCTGCTGAATCGTGTGGCCTAGTCAAGTGACTTAAATTCTCCGTGCCTTAGTTTCCTGCTCAGTGAAGTGGGGACAAGAACACCTGTCTGGGGTGATGGGGGGTAAGTGAGCCGATGGACATCAAGTGGCTGGTTAATGGTAGGCATTCTATAAATGACAGCAACAGAGGACCCCCTCGCGGGGACAAGTTCAGCCCCCCGCACCTGCCTGCTCTCCTTCCCTCCCACCCTCCTCCTGGCCCCGGGCCCTCCCCCAAGGCTCAGCGCATGGTCAGCCCAACAGCAACGTGAGCCTCGTCGAAGCTGCTGTGGGAGGCAGGGCGGAGGCTAGAGGCTCCCCCAGCCCACACCCAGGACCACCACACCCACATCCTCGCCGACACAGGAAGCCAGAGCCACGGCTCAGGGAAGATGGTGAACGGGCCAGCCGGGATGCCGGTGGGCCTGTCCGCTCCGCAAGCCCGGCGTAGACGCCCACTTGCTCAGATGGCAGGTGGCCTCGTGGATGGGGTGTGTGGGACACAGCCTTCCCTGGCTGAGAGCTTCCGCCCCTGGGCAGGCCGCAGAGACCCCCACATCCAGGCCCTGTCATCCCGTATCAAGTTGAGAGTCTTCCCCAAGGCCTCCCACAGGCCTGCGCAGGGACGGGGTGGGGTCCTGGGCTCTGGCGAGGGGCACCTGTGTAGCCTGGCCCCCAAGCCCTCCCCAGGGAACAGCATCTGAGGGGACTCTGGAGCCAGGCCTCCCTCGAGGCCTGGGGTGCTCAGCACGAGAGAGAAGGGGGCAGAGCAGCAGTGACCGGGCAGAGGGAGGGGACCCCAAGCACTCCCAGCATCTCTCACTCCGCTCTCTTTTACCCTGAGAGGGACCAGCCACCTCGGTATCTCTGTTTGTGTAAAACCAGAAATCTGCCTTATTCTCAGAATGATGATCATCACACTGATGGACGATGGTGGGGCTTTCAGAGCGGAGATGAGCCCCGGGGTTTCTCCTTTGAGAGCAGCACCCCCAAGCCAGTGATGCGGGCTTTGCGGAGGTGTGTGTCTGTGGGTTTAAAGCAGAAGACGCTAAAGAGGCCTCAGAGCTGATATATTTTTCTCTCCTAATAGTGAGGCACAATTTAATTAACTCACTATTGCACCCCCCTGAAGATTACGGACTTTATTGACACCACCATCTGGCTCCTATAAAGCCAGTAATGTAGATAATAAATCCGCTTCATTACCCGGTGAGAGAGGCGTCCTGCTCCAAATGATCTTTCCTAGCACCCTCCCCCCGAGAGCCCCCTTGGACGCCCCGAGGTTCTGCGCGGTTTCCAGGAGGGCCCTGCGGCGGACGCCCCTTGCCTGTGTGCTCTGACCCACTGCAGGCGTCCCCAGAGAGGCCTGACACCCTCCGTCCATGGCCGGTGTCCACCCGGGGCCCCTCCGCCCCCTCGTCCCCGCACCGGCCACAGCAGTCGCACCCCCAACCTCCAATAAGCAGGCCCCGGTGCCCAGAGCTGTGCCCAATCACTATCTTGTTTCCCCCCGGACCCCCGGGACCAAGTTGGGCAGTGGAGACGGATTAGCTCTCCAGCCACAGAGGAGGAGCCGGAAATGCAGGAGGCCACGCTCAAGGCCAAGGGCCACCACGTCCAGGCAGAACCAGGCTTAGAGGGTTGGGGTGGGCTGGGAGGGGCACCGGACCTGGCCCAGCCTCCCTGGGTCTCCAGCCAAAAGGAGAAATTCCTTTGTTTACCTTGCGGGGTAAGGCGTGTTTTCCATTTCTGAGTCTGTCCTATGAAACTGGTGATGTTTTCTCTGCCTTTGAGATTTAAGTTTGGGCAGAAAGTGTCAGCAGGGCGGCTGGGGGGAGGGGCTTGACCCCAGAGAGGGCCCCCAAGTCACCTGCTCTCACAAGCCCTGCCCGCAGCTGCTGGTGGACCCCGAGGGGGCCTCCACGCTCCCTCCACCGGGACCCCAAACTGCAGCCCAGAAGCCTTTCAGGGGCTGATTCTCAGGAGGTGCTCCAGGGAGAGAAAGAAAAGCCAGCTCATTGCTTTCTCAGTTGCAAAAAAAGAGGAGAAATTAAACTCTCTGTCCCCTCTCCCCAGGTGTGGCTCTTGGGCTTGGGCGGGTCTGTGGGAGCAGTGTGCCCTCCACGGCCTGCTGGCAGCCGCCGCAGCCCAGCACCCCCAGGCCCAGAGCTGGCCTTCCGGACTCACCGCTCCCCCAGCGGGCAGGTGATAAACCATCTGCACCTCGCCCAGCTGATCTGACCCTTCAAGCCGGTTTCGGGGGTCCTCAGGATGGGGCAAGGGTGGGGAAAGTGGAATCAACTCAATTTAGGGGCCTGAAAATGCAGAAAGTTTATGTTTATAATGTCGCTCCCCCAGCCTGCAACTGCCCCCATAGCTCCCGTCGCTGCCACTATTGACCCATTAATCACCCTTATCAGGGCGGGAAGGGGCCCCAGGGCCACTGCCCCCCACCCCCCCCCCGGGACAAGTTCAGGTGCTTCAAGGTGGCCGGAGTTCAGAGTCCGAGCCTCCAGGCTGTGGCTCCTCCCTTGGGCCTGACTTTCTGCCCCGGGGGACTGGAGCCACCGAAGTCACACCTAAGCGGCCTCTTCAGATAAGCGTCACAGTTGTGAAATCAGAGGCCTCCCGGGAGGGGCGGGCGGGGAGGCCGGAAGCCAGGCTCGAGGCAGGGCGGGCGGGCGGCGGGCCCTGAGCCCCGGGGCTGAGGCCTGCACCTTCTCGGGAAGGGGACCAGCGGAGGCGGCGCTCTCCAACTTTCTGGTCGTGGCCCCCTACACCTCTCCGCTTTGCAGCCTTTGATTCAGCAAAATCAGGGATGCAAACTTCTTAGGAGTACTTAGTTTCCATGGCAACCGAAGCTGACCTCAACATTATTGTTCTCAAGAGGCACTGACTTTACTATATGTTCATTCACTGAATTAATGGACTCCTGGTTCTTTTATCAGCAGCCCCCGAACAAAGGAGAGGGAGACGTGCCGTCAGAGGGCTTTCAGCCACTGCCCAGCCTTTTGTCCGGGGCTTACTGCATCCGAGCAAGTCTATTCAGCCCCAGATTATCAAAATCAACTCGGGGCTGTCTCCGTGGCAGCTAAACACACTTTGATTTCATAAAGACATAACCGATCCCACATGCAAATTATTAATTGTGATTGCAGGGTTCTGAGGGCTGGGGTCTCCGGTGTGATTTTTTTGGGGGTAATAAAGCGTCTTTGCAGGTAAAATGCGAGTGAGTTATAGGGTGTTGGTGGCACCTGAATGTTGCTGGCTGGGAGGTGAAGAGGAAAAAGGAAAGGACTGCTAAAACCTCCTCCCTGGCACAGGCAAAGCATGAGAAGGACCCGGCGAAGCCTCCTGCCCGACTAAGACCAGCGGGAACCCTGCGTGTGCCCACCAGCACTTCTTGCTGGGGCTTCTGCATTTTTGGACCTCCCCTTCTTAAGAGGTCCAACCACATCGGTTGTCTCTCCACCACCCTCCCCCGGGCCCCCAGCCACCTCCAGGGCAACACCAGAACCACAGACTCCAGAATGCAGCACTGCACAGCAGGACCTGGCTATGCGGCGCTGTGCTGAACTTCCACAGCCCGGCCAGGCCAGGACCCAGGCCCGCCAAATGCCAGAGTCATTAAGCCATGGCTTAACCTTGGGGTGTGCGGGCACAGAACACACTTAGCAGCTCCCTGTGGTCTCCACTCCCACCTTCTTGCAGCTTGAAGAGTTCCCTGGCCCCAGCACCCAGCACCCCCACCACCCCGGGAGGGACCCCGATGAGCAGAGGCATCTCACCGGGGCCAGGCTACGGATCACACGCACACACAACAGCCCATTGGTGCAGACCATGGTCCTAACATCCAAATAATCATTTCACAAATTATAATGATTATCAATCAATCACCCTCTGTGGACAGTGCCAGGCTGGGCTATCAGATGGCTTTTATGACCTGTAGCATTTTGCATGTAATGATGGGGGAGAGATTTATGGAGCCATCAGGCTCCCTCTTCCAGCACCGGACTTCATTAGCTTTCTTTCCTTCGGACTCCCCGTGCACCCCTCGGCCCCCTGCCCCCCAGAGCGCCGGCTGGGTGGCACCTTTCTCCTTCCGGTCCTAGCCCTACTGATGCAAATCCCTGAGTTTTGGCGGGGTGGGGGCAGACAGAGGAGGGGAGGAGAAGAAAAAATAAAAATAAAAAAAGGAAAAGGTCACTTCCTTTTGTTTGCTTTCCCCCCCAGTTGTAACGTATTAACACGTCCTTCCTTTTCAAGATGGTCAAAGAAAACAAGATAAAGTGGGACAAAGGGGCTTGCGTGTCCCCTTTTCATATCACCAGAGAGATTAAATCAAAATTCTTTTAGCTGATACCATCTCCCCGGGTGGACTACACTCTTGTTAACGGATAAATTCAAGCCCTCCAGAAAGTCAAAGAATAAATTTAAGCCTTTTGCCAAATGTCTATCCTATTGGATTTTGATAAGACGGCCATTGAGCCTTAATAATGTCTTCCATCCATTTTCAGCGGGCCCTTAACACGGCTCTTTATTCGTCCCCAAAGCCTCTTCGTTGGGCCTTTTTATTACAGGCTCCAGTGGGCTCTCCAGGGAGCCGGGCGACCCGAGTGATGGATGGACAACTCGCTAGATTATCTCCCGCAGATGTTTGCTCTGCAGGAGCCCCGGGCTTTCCCTCTAAGTAAACAGAGACGAAATAGAGTCCGTCGGAGGGAGCAGTCCCAGAGGTCCGGGCGCCGACGCTGGAAGAGGCCACGAAGCCCGACCTGCAGACCCGCAGTCAAAGTGACTTCGCGGGCAGCAGGGGCTCCGCGCCCAGAGCGCACACCGGGGCGGTTGCAGGGATGGCGAGGGCGCCGGGCGGCGGCGGCGGAGAGCACGGGTCCAAATCTCACCAGCACCAAAGCTCTGGGCTGCGCGCCTCGCTGGCTGCGCGGGGGGCCGTGGCGGTGGAAGAACGCGGGCGCAGGGGACGGAGAGGGGTGCGGGACTGCGGGGGACACAGAGCACGCGGGTCGGGACGGAGGGATGCAGGCGACCCCCGCCCCACGGAGGGGCACCGCGGCGGGGATGCGGGTCCGGGGACCTGAGGGGCGGGGCCGATCCTGGCGCGGCTCACAGGCTGTGGCCGCTGTCACTCCCACGGGAGCCCCGCCCTGCACCGCAGGCCCAGCCGCCCGCGCCTGGGTTCGAATCCCGCCTCTGCTGAGAGGGTGGGCATAGCCCACCTCCCTGGGCGGGGGCCTGGTCTCCTGTCTGCGCCCCGACAGAGGGATTCCGCGGCGCATCCAGCAACCTGGCTCGCTAATGCTTAGAATTTATAACCGGGGCTTCCCCACAAAATAGCACATTTTCTGCAACTGTGTCAAACCACTGATTGCATTAATTACCTTTTGTTGCACTTCACTGATGCACATAAA
>NW_025409835.1:0-823 GCF_002201575.2 Neomonachus schauinslandi
GCATTCCTAGAGATGTATCAACTACCAAAACTGAACCAGGAAGAAATAGAAAACCTGAACAGACCTATAACCACTAAGGAAATTGAAGCAGTCATCAAAAATCTCCCCAAAAACAAAAGCCCAGGGCCAGATGGCTTCCCAGGGGAATTTTACCAAACATTTAAAGAAGAATTAATACCTATTCTTCTGAAACTGTTCCAGAAAATAGAAATGGAAGGAAAACTTCCAAATTCGTTTTATGAGGCCAGCATTATCTTGATCCCCAAACCAGACAAAGACCCCATCAAAAAGGAGAATTACAGACCAATATCCCTGATGAACATGGATGCAAAAATTCTCACCAAAATACTAGCCAATAGGATCCAACAGTACATTAAAAGGATTATTCACCATGACCAAGTGGGATTTATCCCTGGGCTACAAGGTTGGTTCAACATCCGCAAATCAATCAATGTGATACAATACATTAACAAAAGAAAGAACAAGAGTCATATGATCCTCTCAATAGATGCAGAAAAAGCTTTTGACAAAGTACAGCATCCTTTCTTGATCAAAACTCTTCAGAGTATAGGGATAGAGGGTACATACCTCAATATCATAAAAGCCATCTATGAAAAACCTACAGCAAATATCATTCTCAATGGGGAAAAACTGAGAGCTTTCCCCCTAAGTTCAGGAACGCGGCAGGGATGTCCACTGTCACCACTGCTATTCAACATAGTATTGGAAGTCCTAGCCACAGCAATCAGACAACAAAAAGAAATCAAAGGCATCCAAATCAGCAAAGAAGAAGTCAAACTCTCACTCTTTGCAGATGATATGA
>NW_025409835.1:923-10763 GCF_002201575.2 Neomonachus schauinslandi
AAAAACCTACGGCGAATATCATTCTCAATGGGGAAAAACTGAGAGCTTTCCCCCTAAGGTCAGGAACGCGGCAGGGATGTCCGCTATCACTACTGCTATTCAACATAGTATTGGAAGTCCTAGCCACAGCAATCAGACAACAAAAAGAAATAAAAGGCATCCAAATCGGCAAAGAAGAAGTCAAACTCTCACTCTTTGCAGATGATATGATACTTTATGTGGAAAACCCCAAAGACTCCACCCCAAAACTGCTAGAACTCATACAGGAATTCAGTAAAGTGGCGGGATATAAAATCAATGCACAGAAGTCAGTGGCATTCCTATACACCAACAACAAGACAGAAGAAAGAGAAATTAAGGAGTCGATCCCATTTACAATTGCACCCAAAACCATAAGATACCTAGGAATAAATCTAACCAAAGAGGCAAAGGATCTGTACTCAGAAAACTATAAAATACTCATGAAAGAAATTGAGGAAGACACAAAGAAATGGAAAAACGTTCCATGCTCATGGATTGGAAGAACAAATATTGTGAAGATGTCAATGCTACCTAGAGCAATCTACACATTCAATGCAATCCCCATCAAAATACCATCCACTTTTTTCAAAGAAATGGAACAAATTATCCTAAAATTTGTATGGAACCAGAAAAGACCCCGCATAGCCAGAGGAATGTTGAAAAAGAAAAGCAAAGCCGGCGGCATCACAATTCCAGACTTCCAGCTCTATTACAAAGCTGTCATCATCAAGACAGCATGGTACTGGCACAAAAACAGACACATAAATCAATGGAACAGAATAGAGAGCCCAGAAATGGACCCTCAACTCTATGGTCAACTCATCTTTGACAAAGCAGGAAAGAATGTCCAATGGAACAAAGACAGTCTCTTCAACAAATGGTGTTGGGAAAATTGGATAGCCACATGCAGAAGAATGAAACTGGACCATTTCCTTATACCACACACAAAAATAGACTCCAAATGTTTGAAAGACCTCAATGTGAGACAGGACTCCATCAAAATCATAAAGGAGAACACAGGCAGCAACCTCTTTGACCTCAGCCGCAGCAACTTCTTCCTAGAAACATCGCCAAAGGCAAGGGAGGCAAGGGCAAAAATGAACTATTGGGACTTCACCAAGATAAAAAGCTTTTGCACAGCAAAGGAAACAGTCAACAAAACCAAAAGACAACCAACAGAATGGGAGAAGATATTTGCAAATGACATATCAGATAAAGGGCTAGTGTCCAAAATCTATAAAGAACTCATCAAACTCAACACCCAAAGAACAAAGAATCCAATCAAGAAATGGGCAGAAGACATGAACAGACATTTTTCCAAAGAAGACATCCAAATGGCCAACAGACACATGAAAAAGTGCTCAGTATCGCTCGGCATCAGGGAAATCCAAATCAAAACCTAGATGAGATACCACCTCACACCTGTCAGAATGGCTAAAATTAACAAGTCAGGAAATGACAGATGTTGGCGGGGATGCGGAGAAAGGGGAACCCTCCTACACTGTTGGTGGGAATGCAAGCTGGTGCAGCCACTCTGGAAAACTGTATGGAGGTTCCTCAAAAAGTTGAAAATAGAGCTACCATATGATCCAGCAATTGCACTACTGGGTATTTACCCCAAAGATACAAAAGTAGGGATCCGAAGGGGTACGTGCACCCCGATGTTTATAGCAGCAATGTCCACAATAGCCAAACTGTGGAAAGAGCCAAGATGTCCATCAACAGATGAATGGATAAAGAAGATGTCGTATATATATACAATGGAATATTATGCAGCCATCAAAAGGAACGAGATCTTGCCATTTGCAACGACGTGGATGGAACTGGAGGGTATTTTGTTGAGTGAAATAAGTCAAACAGAGAAAGACATGTATCATATGATCTCACTGATATGAGGAATTCTTAATCTCAGGAAACAAACTGAGGGTTGCTGGAGTGGGGGGTGGGGTGGGAAGGATGGGGTGACTGGGTGATAGACACTGGGGAGGGTATGTGCTCTGGTAAGCGCTGTGAATTTTGCAAGACTGTTGAATCTCAGATCTGTACCTCTGAAACAAATAATGCAATATATGTTAAGAAAAAAAAAAAAGAAGAAGGTAGCGGGAGGGGAAGAATGAAGCGGGGGAAATCGGAGGGATAGACGAACCATGAGAGACGATGGACTCTGAAAAACAAACAGGGTTCTAGAGGGGAGGGGGGTGGGAGGATGGGTTAGCCTGGTGGTGGGTACTGAGGAGGGCACGTTCTGCATGGAGCACTGGGTGTTATGCACAAACAATGAATCATGGAACACTTCATCTAAAACTAATGATGTAATGTATGGGGATTAACATAAGAATAAAAAAAAATTAAAAAAAAAAAGAACATATAGAACAGAGAGAATTGAGAAAGAAAAAAAAATAAATAAAAAAAATAAATAAATAAATAAAATCTTAAAAAAAAAAGGGAAAATGAAAAATTAAAGAAAAATGAAAAGAAAAATAAAAAAAAGAAAATTAAAAAAGTTAACTTTGAAAGACTAAAGAATCATGGTAAAAAAGCCATGAATTCTATGTGCTGTATTCCCCTAGCACTGGAGTTCTGCCGTTCTCATTGATCGGTAAACTTGGTCTTGGCTGGCTGTTCTTGCTGATCATCTGGGGCAGAGGCCTGTTGCCATGGTTCCCAGATATCTTTGCTGGAGGCGGAATTGCACCACCCTTGCCGGGTCTGGGCTAAGTAATCTGCTTGGGTTTGCTCTCGGGAACTTTTGTTCCCTGCAAGCTTTCCGTGCAGCTTTGGAGGATGAGAGTGAAAATGGCAGCCTCCCAATCTCCACCCCAGAGGAGCTGAGAACTCAGGGCCCCTCTCCTCAGTGCGCCCCCAGAGAAAAGCAGTCAGTCACTCCTGCCTCTCTGGTCTCCGGCTGCACTCCGTGCTCACCTGGCTTGTGACGGAGCGTTTCTATCTCTCGTACACGACCCCTTTTGGAGTCTCCAAACCCTGCAGATCCCTGCGGTGTGCTCTCGCGCCACTCCTCCCCTGGGAGGAAGGTGAGTCTCCCCGGATCTGCCACTTGTTGGGTTCCTGCTGGAAGAGCAGTGGCCTGCCTGTGCCACAGATCACGGTTTATGGCCACCCTGAGCTGAGAGCCCGCTCCTCGGCTCCGTCTTTGCAGCCAGCTTCCCCGCTCCAGTACCTGAGAGCTCTGCTGCACTCAGGCACCCCCGGTCCTTCTGTGACCCCGAGGGTCCTGAGACCACACTGTCCCAGCGAGGCTTCCACTTCCTGCTTAGCCACTGGAGCCATGTCCCTCAGTGGAGCAGACTTTTAAAAGTTCTGATTTTGTGCTCTGGGGCTCTATCACTTGCCGGTAGCAGCTGATGGAAGCTCCCTCCCCCTACCATCTATCTTTCTGAATATTGCCTCGGATTCACTTCTCCGCACATCCTACCTTCCAGAAAGTGGTCGCTTTTCTGTTCAGAGAGTTGCTGCTATTCCTTTCTTTGATCTCCTGTTGAGAACGTAGGTGTTGAGAATGGTTTGATCCCTATCTAGCTGAATTCCTGGGACCAGACAAAATTTATGTCTCCTACTTTACCATCTGGCTCCTTCTCTCAAGATGAATGATCCTTACCTTGTCCCTATTTCTCATTTACAGTAAATGAAATGTTAGTAACTAAAAGATCTTATATAAGGTATAATGTGTAAAATAGTGAAATATTCTGCTGTATAAGAATTAATCAACATGCCAAGTCAAGCCCTATATCTGAATGGAGATGGCTGAGCATGCCTAACAACAATAAAAATAGAAGTCATTTTTTTTTTTTAGCAACCAGGCATTGGGCTTATCTAACATATTTCTTGTAGCAACCCAACTAGGTATCAATAGACATATAATATTCTTATCCCCATTTTACAGGTGAGGAAACTGATACTCAAGGACACTAAGCATCTTGCCTAAGATCAGATAGTAATTAGGGGAGCTGATGTTAAAACGAGGTTCTGTCTTATACTACAGTTTATGTTGCATCCATATGTATTCTAGGACAGGGACTCAATGCATCATATTCTCTCCTGGGAGTTATCTTTCTAAGGGCTGGAGCATTAGCTGAATAGATCTTTCCTTTTGAATACAGGTCAGGGGCAGTTTTCATTATTTACCAGCTTGAGGGAGATGCTACCATTGTCCTTGGTAGGACTTATGCAACTCACCTTCTATTCTAGCCACAGCCAAAACCTGGAACCAACATTCCCTAGAACTCTCGCTTAGCTATATACAGTTCAGAACGGCAATGAAGGTATTGATCAAGAGACCAATATTTGGAGTGGCCAGATTTTGGTTCATGTGACTTTACCTTTCCAAAACTCAGTTTATTCATTCATAAAATGGAGATAATAATAGTCCTTACTATATAACAGGCTTATTGGGAAGGCTAAATGAGACATTTATGTAAAATAGTTAGCACAGCACCAGGCTCACAGTAAGTGTCACAAAATTATAGATGATTATATGTAATCAGCAGTGGCAACAAGAAAACCTCATGCATACATCCACAGTCACAGTCACACACATGGAATTAATTGTGAGGTGTGACTTTAGCATGGAAAGTCAGAGATCAGACTTTTATCCCTCTAGAATGAACTAATGGGCATGAACCTTGGCACCACGATAGGATTTGAATAATTTTCAGGGCATTAGAGTCAATGTATAGAAAACTGTAATCCCCTCCAAAAATATATAGCTAAACCAGGCTCTGGCTTTCTCTAAAGAACCCCCTACCCTCCACCCTAACACCATTCACACACATTGCACAGAAAGGCAGAAGTTGTCTCATTTTCGATCAGATTTGCAAAAGAAAAGCTAATTGTTCCACTGAACGTTGGCATATTGCAAGCGAAGTGTGTCATACTATGGAGAGTTAACTCAAATGATGAAGGAATTTAAAAAAATTCCCACATCTAAAACAGATGTATAGGCAGGATCCATAAGTGGTAGTCAATTCATGAATTAAGAAAATAAGTGAAAGGATAAATGCACATTTCAAGATCTAAGTCTTTGTTCAATATTTTAAACACATGGCTGATTTCAAAGTTCCTGTAACCACTGAGTTGGAAAGCAACCCACTCAGAAGTAGCTGGCACCTTGGAGGAAAGGATTAGAATTCCTTGTGTCCTTGATATGTTAAAGAAGTGATCAGAAACAATCAGACTGAAGCCAGTGAGGCTGAGAAAAACACACTCTGAGCAGAAGGTGGTGCAGAGCTGGCTTTGTGTAGCCCCAGTTAAGAGAACTAACCCCAAGTGGAAGCATTGCTGAAAGTCAGAGGCACTGCTAGGCAGCATTAATGAGAAGATTTGGACTGCACGGGGCTTGGGAGGCATCTCTCACTACCTTTTCATTGGCACAAGGCAGAGCACACTTCAATACCATGTGAGATCCATGGGAAGGGAAGATTTGAAGCTGAGGAATGCAGGCGTCTGTAAAGGAAGAAAGACAGTTGATGTAAAGACCACAGGAAGCTACTATTGCCCAGGGAGACGGAAAGAAGAAACAGGCTCAAAATTACAGTGATGGGTCAGAGGTTAGCTAAAAGAAGAAACTGAGAAAGTAGTAGCAGAAACCTTGAAACGTCACATGTTTAATAGCATCTCTTTTTTTTAGAGTAATTTGAAGTGAGGTTTGGTGAGAAGGTGGAAGATGGTGCTGGTTAATTTGTGAAGCCCCTTTCAGTCATCTAAACACTGATAGGCTAAGCAGGAATGTTAAGAAAGTCTTTTGATTAGGACTTATTTCTAGGTTCTCCATGTGTACACTAAGTGATCTCACCTCCAGGTAGTTGTTTTAGTTATTCTGTTTGGGTCAAATGCTCCATCCCTGTATAATATTCCTACCATGCCTTCAAGGCCTAGCTCAAATGATACCCTTTCCAGGAAGTCTTTCCTAACGCTGGAAGTAAACTTTACTCTTTCTGAACCCCTCCACATCATTGTACTATGGTTGCCTCCCTTGTGATGCTTTCTGTCATAGAATCTCTGGCTATTCCTTTAAATGTCCTTCTTATCCAGAATTATCCACATATATTAAGTGCTAAGTAATATTTGATGAAAGCCTAAATGAGCAACGCTTTCTTTTGTTGGCACTTGTGGAAACTCTAGTGTTGGCAGAAATTTTCAGCCACATGTGAAAGACTAACTCCTGACAAATACCAAGAGACAAAGGGATGTTTCCCAGGTGGCTTCGTGTGAAACGGGATTTGAAAGTCAAGGAAGAGTTCACCTCTGCTACTGTGATTTGTATAGACCTACTTTATTTGAGTAGAATCCACAGAATCTAGAAAAACGTGGGAGTAAAAAGAACAGTAGATATTAATTAAAACATAAAAAGGTGAAGAAAGCTCTCCAAGTCATTTGTGTTAGGAGAGGGACTTAAAACAATGAACAGACCATGAGGGGCTTTTTCACCTACAGGCATAATTATTTTATAAGTTCCTATTTCAAAGTCTCATGGAGTTCTGTTGTTGATATGACTGGTTTGGGCCCTGTGACCTCACTAGGCAGCCTTTTTTACACAGTTCTGTAAATTGGTAACCAATATGAAGAAAGTTGATAAGCTCTATAAAAACTCTCTTGAAACTCATTGTTTCTCAGACAAGATGAAAAATGATGAACTTCTGTGGCATACCTGTAAATTTTAAATCTTGTGTAAAATGAGTCACATTCTCTTTCAAGCTTCATTCCATTCTCTGTGGAGATAAAGGGAAAATTACAAAGATTGGGAAGACAAACCAGAGTTCTCTAAAACAGAAAAGCCACATCCCAGAAGACATGGGATTTTCCTTCTTTAGGAGAAATGACTCCTAAAAGGCCCTAGTCTATATCTGCTTGTTCAAAATGAATTGTATCTACTATAACAAGTACTTTTGTCCTCTAGTATGAAAATATCCCAGTTTAAGATAATATCTTAATCACACGAAAAAAATTTAATCTTTTTATTTAAAAACACGAAATATGGTGGTAACCTACAGTGGTTGAGGGTAAAAGATATAGAAATGTCATGAAAGGCAGTGTCATTTTGGATCTTTGACAACTAACCCTGGTTTCTTAGTTACTGTCCTATCTTTTTAATGGCTACCTGTGGCTTTCAGTGTTGGGACCCTGCCTTGAGAATGTGTGTTTGGTGGTCTTCATGTTATCATCTGTAGGGGCAGCTATGATGCTTTGTCACCCAAGGCAGATGACTATTTTTCCAGTATTCTCGAAGATGGGCATTCTCTAACTCATCTACGCATCTAAGTGATATGTACATCAAGACCATGCCACCAATCTACCTCTAAATTTAGCTTGCAGATAATAATGATATTTTTAAATGGCATCAGCAGAAAAGTGGAGTGTGTTTTTGTTTTTGTTTTGTCTTAGAGAGAGAGAGCAGTAGGGGGAGGGGCAGAGGAAGAGGGAAGGAGAGGCTCTTAAGCAGGGTGCACACTGGGTGGAGCTGAATCTCAGGACCCTGAGATCATGATCTGAGCCAAAATCAAGAGTTGGATGCTTAACCAACTGAGCCACCCAGGCGTCCCAGAAAAGTTTTTCTTTAGGGCAGTCATTCTAGGGAAAGAGCAAAATATTTTAAAAAGTAAATTCTACATTTCTCATTACTTGAGATTGAATCAGTTCAGTACTAATAAATCTTTTTTTTAAATTTTATTTTATTATGTTATGTTAGTCACCATACATCATTAGTTTTTGATGTGGTGATCCACAATTCATTGTTTTTGTATAACAGCCAGTGCTAGATGCAGTAATGTCCTCCTTAATACTATCACCAGGATAGCCTCCTCCTCCATCCCCCCACCCCCTCCCCTCTAAAACCCTCAGTTTGTTTCTCAGAGTCCATAGTCTCTCATGGTTCATCTCTCCCTCCAATTGCCCCTCCCTTCATTTTTCCCTTCCATCTCCTAATGTCCTCCATGCTATTCTTTTTGTTCCACAAATAAGTGAAACCATATATGATAATTGACTTTCTCTGCTTGATTTATTTCACTTAGCATAATCTCCCCCAGTCCCATCCATGTTGATGTAAAAGTTGGGTATTCATCCTTTCTGATGGCTGAGTAATATTCCATTGTATATATGGACCACCTCTTCTTTATCCATTCATCTGTTGAAGGACATCTCGGCTCTTTCCACAGTTTGGCTATTGCGGACGTTGCTGCTATGAACATTGGGGTGCATAAGGCCCTTCTTTTCACTACATCTGTGTCTTTGGGGTAAATACCCAGTAGTGCAATTGCTGGGTCATAGGGTAGCTCTATTTTTAAATTTTTGAGGAACCTCCACACTGTTTTCCAAAGTGGCTGTACCAACTTGCATTCCCACCAACAGTGGAGAGGGTTCCCCTTTCTCCACAACCTCTCCAACATTTGTTGTTTCTTTCCCTGTCCATTTTGGCCATTCTAACTGGGGTAAGGTGGTATCTCAATGTGGTTTTGATTTGAATTTCCCTGGTGGCTAATGATGATGAACATTTTTTCATGTGTCTGTTAGCCATCTGTATGTCTTCTTCAGAGAAGTGTCTGTTCATGTCTTCTGCCCATTTTTTGACTTGGTTATTTTTTTGGGGGGGGGTGTTGAGTTTGAGAAGTTCTTTATAGATCTTGGATACCAGCCCTTTATCTGTAGTGTCATTTGCAAATATCTTCTCCCATTCTGTGGGTTGCCTCTTTGTTTGGTTGACTGTTTCCTTTGCTGTGCAGAAGCTTTTTATCTTGATCAAGTCCCAAAAGTTCATTTTTGCTTTTGTTTCACTAGCCTTTGGAGATGTATCTTGAAAGAAGTTGCTGTGGCCGATGTCAAAGAGGTTACTGCCTATGTTCTCCTCTAGGATTTTGATGGATTCCTGTCTCACATTGAGGTCTTTCATCCACTTTGAGTTTATCTTTGTGAATGGTGTTAGAGAATGTTCGAGTTTCATTGCTCTGCATGTGGCTGTCCAATTTTCCCAGCACCATTTATTGAAGAGACTGTCTTTTTTCCATTGCATGTTTTTTCCTGCTTTGTCAAAGATTATTTGACCATAGAGTTGAGGGTCCATATCTGGGTTCTCTATTCTGTTCCATTGGTCTATATGTCTGTTTTTGTGCCAGTACCATGCTGTCTTGGTGATCACAGCTTTGTAATATAGCTTGAAATCGGGCAACGTGATGCCTCCAGCTTTGTTTTTCTTTTTCAACATTTCTTGGGTGATTCGGGGTCTTTTCTGATTCCATACAAATTTTAGGATTGTTTGTTCCAGCTATTTGAAAAATGTCATTGAGGGACGCCTGGGTGGCTCAGTCGGTTAAGCGTCTGCCTTCGGCTCAGGTCATGATCCCAGGGTCCTGGGATCAAGTCCTGCATCGGGCTCCCTGCTCCTTGGGAGCCTGCTTCTCCCTCTGCCTCTGTCTCTCTCTCTGTCTCTCATGAATAAATAAATAAAATCTTTAAAAAAAAAAGAAAAAGAAAAATGTAATTGGAATTTTGATCGGGATGACATTGAAGGTATAGATTGCTCTGGGTAGCATAGACATTTTAACAATGTTTATTCTTCCGATCCATGAGCATGGAACATTTTCCCATCTTTTTGTGTCTTCTTCAATATCTTTCATGAGTGTTCTGTAGTTCCTAGAGTATAGATCCTTGTCCTCTTTGGTTAGGTTTATTCTCAGGTATCTTATGGTTTTTGGTGCTATTGTAAATGGAATCGTTTAATTTCTCTTTCTACAGTTGCATTGTTAGTGTATAAGAAAGCAACTGATTTCTGTGCATTGATTTTGTATCCTGCCACATTACTGAATTGCTGTA
>NW_025409836.1:0-10763 GCF_002201575.2 Neomonachus schauinslandi
TTTGTATCTTTGGGGTAAATACCCAGTAGTGCAATTGCTGGGTCATAGGGTAGCTCTATTTTCAACTTTTTGAGGAACCTCCATACTGTTTTCCAGAGTGCCTGCAGCACCTTGCATTCCCACCAACGGTGTAGGAGGGTTCCCCTTTCTCCGCATCCCCGCCAACATCTGTCATTTCCTGACTTGTTAATTTTAGCCATTCTGACTGGTGTGAGGTGGTATCTCATTGAGGTTTTGATTTGGATTTCCCTGATGCTAAGCGATATTGAGCACTTTTTCATGTGTCTGTTGGCCATTTGGATGTATTCTTTGGAAAAATGTCTGTTCATGTCTTCTGCCCATTTCTTGATTGGATTCTTTGTTCTTTGGCTGTTGAGTTTCAGAAGTTCTTTATAGATTTTGGATACTAGCCCTTTATCTGACATGTCATTTGCAAATATCTTCTCCCATTCTGTCGGTTGTCTTTTGGTTTTGTTGACTATTTCCTTTGCTTTGCAAAAGCTTTTTATCTTGATGAAGTCCCAATAGTTCATTTTTGCCCTTGCCTCCCTTGCCTTTGGCGATGTTTCTAGGAAGAAGTTGCTGCGGCTGAGGTCGAAGAGGTTGCTGCCTGTGTTCTCCTTTAGGATTTTGATGGACTCCTGTCTCACATTGAGGTCTTTCAACCATTTTGAGTCTATTTTTGTGTGTGGTGTAAGGAAATGGTCCAGTTTCATTCTTCTGCATGTGGCTGTCCAATTTTCCCAACACCATTTGTTGAAGAGACTGTCTTTTTTCCATTGGACATTCTTTCCTGCTTTGTCAAAGATTAGTTGACCATAGAGTTGAGGGTCCATTTCTGAGCTCTCTATTCTGTTCCATTGATCTATGTGTCTGTTTTTGTGCCAGTACCATGCTGTCTTGATGATGACAGCTTTGTAATAGAGCTGGAAGTCCAGAATTGTGATGCCGCCAGCTTTGCCCTTCTTTTTCAACATTCCTCTGGCTATGCGGGGTCTTTTCTGGTTCCATATAAATTTTAGGATTATTTGTTCCATTTCTTTGAAAAACGTGGATGGTATTTTGATGGGGATTGCATTGAATGTGTAGATTGCTCTAGGTAGCATTGACATCTTCACAATATTTGTTCTTCCAATCCATGAGCATGGAACGTTTTTCCATTTCTTTCATGAGTATTTTATAGTTTTCTGAGTACAGATCCTTTGTCTCTTTGGTTAGATTTATTCCTAGGTATCTTATGGTTTTGGGTGCAATTGTAAATGGGATCGACTCCTTGATTTCTCTTTCTTCTGTCTTGTTGTTGGTGTATAGGAATGCCACTGACTTCTGTGCATTGATTTTATATCCTGCCACTTTACTGAATTCCTGTATGAGTTCTAGCAGTTTTGGGGTGGAGTCTTTTGGGTTTTCCACATAAAGTATCATATCATCTGCAAAGAGTGAGAGTTTGACTTCTTCTTTGCCGATTTGGATGCCTTTGATTTCTTTTTGTTGTCTGATTGCTGTGGCTAGGACTTCCAATACTATGTTGAATAGCAGTGGTCATAGTGGACATCCCTGCCGCGTTCCTGACCTTAGGGGGAAAGCTCTCAGTTTTTCCCCATTGAGAATGATATTCACTGTAGGTTTCTCATAGATGGCTTTTATGATATTGAGGTATGTACCCTCTATGCCTATACTCTGAAGAGTTTTGATCAAGAAAGGATGCTGTACTTTGTCAAATGCTTTTTCTGCATCTATTGAGAGGATCATATGATTCTTGTTCTTTCTTTTGTTAATGTATTGTATCACATTGATTGATTTGCGGATGTTGAACCAACCTTGCAGCCCAGGGATCAATCCCACTTGGTCGTGGTGAATAATCCTTTTAATGTACTGTTGGATCCTATTGGCTAGTATTTTGGTGAGAATTTTTGCATCCATGTTCATCAGGGATATTGGTCTGTAATTCTCCTTTTTGATGGGGTCTTTGTCTGGTTTTGGGATCAAGGTAATGCTGGCCTCATAAAATGAGTTTGGAAGTTTTCCTTCCATTTCTATTTTTTGGAACAGTTTCAGAAGAATAGGTATTAATTCTTCTTGAAATGTTTGGTAGAATTCCCCTGGGAAGCCATCTGGCCCTGGGCTTTTGTTTTTTGGGAGATTTTTGATGACTGCTTCAATTTCCTTAGTGGTTATAGGTCTGTTCAGGTTTTCTATTTCATCCTGGTTCAGTTTTGGTAGTTGGTACATCTCTAGGAATGCATCCATTTCTTCCAGGTTATTTAATTTGCTGGCATAGAGTTGCTCATAATATGTTCTTATAATTGTTTGTATTTCTTTGGTGTTGGTTGTGATCTCTCCTCTTTCATTCATGATTTTGTTGATTTGGGTCATTTCTCTTCTCTTTTTGATAAGTCTGGCCAGGGGTTTATCAATCTTGTTAATTCTTTCAAAGAACCAGCTCCTAGTTTTGTTGATCTGTTCTACTGTTCTTTTAGTTTCTATTTCATTGATTTCTGCTCTGATCTTTATTATTTCTCTTCTCCTGCTGGGTTTAGGCTTTATTTGCTGTTCTTTCTCCAGCTCCTTTAGGTGTAAGGTTAGGTTGTGTACTTGAGACCTTTCTTGCTTCTTGAGAAAGGCTTGTATTGCTATATACTTTCCTCTTAGGACTGCCTTTGCTGCATCCCAAAGATTTTGAATAGTTGTGTTTTCATTTTCATTGGTTTCCATGTATTTTTTTAATTCTTCCTTAATTTCCTGGTTGACCCATTCGTTCTTCAGTAGCATGCTCTTTAGCCTCCATGTATTTGAGTTCTTTCTGACTTTTGTCTTGTGATTGAGCTCTAGTTTCAAAGCATTGTGGTCTGAAAATAGGCAGGGAATGATTCCAATCTTTTGGTACCGGTTGAGACCTGATTTATGACCTAGGATGTGATCTATTCTGGAGAATGTTCCATGGGCACTAGAGAAGAATGTGTATTCCGTTGCTTTGGGGTGGAATGTTCTGAATATGTCTGTAAAGTCCATTTGGTCCAGTGTGTCATTTAAAGTCTTTATTTCCTTGTTGATCTTTTGCTTAGACGATCTGTCCATTTCAGTGAGGGGGGTGTTAAAGTCCCCCACTATTATTGTATTGTTGTCGATGTGTTTCTTTGCTTTTGTTATTAATTGCCTTATATAATTGGCTGCTCCCATGTTAGGGGCATAGATATTTACAATTGTTAGATCTTCTTGTTGGATAGACCCTTTAAGTAGGATATAATGTCCTTCCTCATCTCTTATTACAGTCTTTGGTTTAAAATCTAATTTGTCTGATATAAGGATTGCCACCCCAGCTTTCTTTTGGTGTCCATTAGCATGGTAAATGGTTTTCCACCCCCTCACTTTCAATCTGGGGGTGTCTTTGGTTCTAAAATGAGTCTCTTGCAGACAGCATATCGATGGGTCTTGTTTTTTAATCCAGTCTGATAGCCTGTGTCTTTTGATTGGGGCATTGAGCCCATTTACATTCAGGGTAACTATTGAAAGATAGGAATTTAGTGCCATTGTATTGTCTGTTAAGGTGACTGTTACCGTATATTGTCTGTGTTCCTTTCTGGTCTATGTTGCTTTTAGGCTCTCTCTTTGCTTAGAGGACCCCTTTCAAGATTTCCTGTAGGGCTGGTTTTGTGTTTGCAAATTCCTTTAGTTTTTGTGTGTCCTGGAAGCTCTTTATCTCTCCTTCAATTTTCAATGACAGCCTAGCTGGATATAGTATTCTTGGCTGCATATTTTTCTCATTTAGTGCTCTGAATATATTCTGCCAGTCCTTTCTGGCCTGCCAGGTCTCTGTGGATAGGTCTGTTGCCAATCTCATGTTTCTACCATTGTAGGTTACATATCTCTTCTCCCTAGCTGCTTTCAGGATTTTCTCTTTGTCTATGAGACTCGTAAGTTTTACTATTAGATGTCGGGGTGTTGACCTATTTTTATTGATTTTGAGAGGGGTTCTCTGTGCTTCCTGGATTTTGATGCCTGTTTCCTTCCCCAAATTAGGGAAGTTCTCTGCTATAATTTGCTCCATTATACCTTCTGCCCCCCTCTCTCTTTCTTCTTCTTCTGGGATCCCAATTATTCTAATGTTGTTTCGTCTTATGGTATCAGTTATCTCTCGAATTCTGCCCTCGTGATCCAGTAGTTGTTTATCTCTCTTTTTCTCAGCTTCTTTATTTTCCATCATTTCATCTTCTATATTACTGATTCTCTCTTCTGCCTCATTTATTCTAGCAGTTAGCGCCCCCATTTTTGATTGCACCTCATTAATAGCCTTTTTGATTTATACTTGGTTGGATTTTATTTCTTTTACTTCTCCAGAAAGGGTTTCTCTAATAACTTCCATATTTTTTTCAAGCCCAGCTAGTATCTTTAAAGTGATGATTCTGAACTCTAGATCTGACATCGTACTAATGTCCGTATTGAGTAGGTCCCTGGCAGTTGGTACTACCTCTTGTTCTTTTTGTTGAGGTGATTTTTTCCGTCTTGTCATTTTGTGCAGAGGAGAATAGATTAATGAGAGAACAAAATGCTAGCAGAGTAACAACGTCCCCAGAAAATATACTCTAAACGAATCAGAAAAAACCTGAAGCAGTGGGAAAAGAAAGGGAAAGAGAGAAAAAAGAAAAAGAAAAAAAAGAAAAAGATAAAGATAAAAACAAAAACAAACAAAACAAAACAACAACAACAGAAAAACCAGAATGTGATCAAATATGATCAGGCTGGTATATAGATCAGTGGCACACACTAGATTTGGGGTGTATTTTGGTCTTTTAGAAGAAAGTGCCTCCCAAAATTTTAAAGAAAGAAAAACTTATATATGTACAAAAATAAGGGTTGATATGATGAAGGGATGGAATATGACTGTAAAGATGGAAATTATAAAAAATTTTATAAAAGGAATTGATAAGAAGTTGTTTGAAAAAAGAAAGAAGAGGATTTAAAAAAAGAAAAAAAAAGGGAGAGGATGTGATCAGGCAGGGGAATAGAAAATACCATATACTAGAGATTTAGGGTATATTTTGATCTGTTAGAAGAAACTATCTCAAAATTTTAAAGAGAGAACAACTTATATATATAAGCCAAAAATACGGGTAACTACTATGAAGGGATAGAATATGACTCTAAAAATGAAAAATAAAAAAATTTTTTTTTAAAAAAAAGGGATTGATAAGATGTTGGTTGAAAAAGGGAAAAAGAAAAATTCAAAAAGAAAAAAAAAGAAAAAAAGACAGTTAAAAAAAAATTAACTTTGAAAGACTACAGAATCATGGTAAAAAAGCCATGAATTCTATGTGCAGTAGTCCCCTAGCGCTGGAGTTCTGCCGTTCTCATTGATCAGTAAACTTGGTCTTGGCTGGCTGTTCTCGCTGATCTTCTGGGGAGGGGCCTGTTGCCGTGGTTTCCAAATGTCTTTGCCGGGTGCAGAATTGCCCCGCCCTTGCCCCCTCCCAGCTAAGTAATCTGCTGGGGTTTGCTCTCTGGGGCTTTTGTTCCCTGCGAGCTTTCCGTACAGCTTTGGAGGCGGAGAGTGAAAATGGCGGCCTCCCAATCTCCGCCGCGGAGGAGCCGAGAACTCGGGGCCCCGCTTCTCAGTGAGCCCCCAGAGAAAAGCCATCAGTCACTCCCGTCTCCCCGGTCTCCGGCCGCACTCCGTGCTCACCCGGCCTGTGACCGCGGGTTTCTATCTCTGGCACCCGACCCCGGGTGGAGTCTCCAAACCCAGCAGATCCCTGCGGCGCACTCCCGCGCGGCTCCTCCCGGGGGAGGAAGGTGAGTCTCCCCGGATCTGCCGCTTGTTGGGTCCCTGCTGGAGGAGCAGTGGTCCGACTGTGCCGCGGATCACAGTTTATGGCAACCCCAAGCTGAGAGCCCACGCCTGGGCTCCGCCTCTGCAGCCGGCTTCCCTGCTCCGATCCCTGGGAGCTCTGCCACACTCAGGCACCCCCGGTCTTTCTGTGACCCGTGGGTCCTGAGACCACATTGTCCCGGAGGGTTCCACCCCCCGTTTAGCCAGCAGAGTGATGTCCCTCAGCAGAGCAGACTTCTAAAAGTTCTGATTCTGTGCTCTGTGGCTCTATCACTTGCCAGAAGCGGCCGCCGGAGGCCCCTCCCCCGCCGTCTATCCTCCCGAATATCGCCTCGGATTCACTTCTCCGCACGTCCTACCTTCCAGAAAGTGGTCGCTTTTCTGTTCAGAGAGTTGTTGCTCTTCTTTTCTTCGATCTCCTGTTGAGTTTGTAGGTGTTCAGAATGGTTTGATCCCTATCCAGCTGAATTCCTGAGAGGAGACGAAATCCAGGTCTCCTACTCCTCCGCCATCTTGCTCCGCCCCCCCAAGGATTTTCTTTTTAAGTAATCTCCACACCCAACATGGGCCTTGAACTCACAACCCCAAGATCAAGAATCACATGCTCTACCTACTGAGCCAGCCAGGTGTCCCAGAAGATACAGTAATCTTTTTCCTTTCACTTTACACACTGCCCAAAGTTTCAGAGTTTCAAAACGTTGCTTCTATTACGAATTATAGCCATCTCAGTGATTTCTTTCAAATGGTACAATATTTACTTCTATTTGTATACCGTTCACTTAGGCAGTGGACTGAAAACAGGTTCATCATCACCATCATCATTGCTAGTGGGAACTGAATTCTTCCTATGTGCCACACGCTATTATAAGTAGTTCATGTTAATCTTCACAATCCTGTGAAAGAGTCTCTCTCCTTCTCCCGCCTTGTTGATAAGGAAACTGAGGCACAGAGGTTAAGGTGCTTGTCCCAGGTCCTGTACCTAAGAGGGTGTAGGGCCCAGCTTTTTGGAATTCTTGAGCATCATGCTGTATTGCATCTCATAAAGAGTGCAAACAGGATCCATGAGGGAGAATCATTTCCAAACTACCTAGGAAAGATGGCAGCTGCTCAGCTTCTGCTCAGAGGGTTTGGAGCTAATGACTCTTTCTGGTGGTTCTCTCTGGCTTCCTCAGGACTAGCCTAAATTTCTCTCTGGAGAAAGGGTCTTAAGAAGCAAAGGAATGGCTGAGTCTCCCTAGAGAACCTGTGTTTTCTGCTCAGTTCTCATTCAGTTCAAAGTCTGACATTTTCCATGAGAAACAATCCATTTAAGTCTGTGGCAAGAACCTGACACTGCTTGTTTGAACTTGACACCAGGAATTTGGCCCCAGGTGAATAGCAGTTATGGACACACATGAATAAGTAAGCAAGGTCCCATGGGAACAGAAATGCTTCCCAGGGCACACATGTCGAGGGTTTTAACTCTAAGCACTTATTTCATTGTAAAGTGTTATTGTCCCATTAGGTCTTTGCTGCAAAGGTGGTAATTATTCTTCATTTTTTTTTTTTAAATTCATTTTGGTTTTAGCCCCACCTCACAGGGAAACCAATCTGGTTGTCGGAAAGAACGAGCATTTTAAACATTTTAAACTTTGCTGCTTTAATTACTGCTAAAATGGTTGCCTCGTCAATGTGGTACACAAACAGCTTGCACAGTTAGAGAAAATGTGAGCTAATGTGACACAACCTGCCCTGCTCATTCATTCAGTGGCTGCTTGAGGGAGGGGAAAGGGAGGAGGGGGGAGGGGGAGGGGGGGAGGGCTGCGACCATTTCACAGCCTTGGCAGACAGCAGCCCTCCTCGGCTGGATTCTGATGGAATGTTGTGAATGATTTCTACTGCTTTGGGGCAAGAATACCTTAAACATGTGGGATGGTTTTGACAAAAAAGAATTCCACCAGACATTGAACAACTGTGTCCTGCTTACTGTTGCCTTGCTACTTACTCGTGGCCTGCTTAGTTGGTCTTTTAAGCTTGACCTTGTAAGGGTGCTGTGGCTGGGGGAGAAAAGAACAATATAGGGCAAATTTGTTTGTTTGTTTTTTAAGATTTTATTTATTTATTTGAGAGAGAGAACACGAGCGAGCACGAGTCGGGGGAGGAGCATAGGGAGAGAGAGAATCAGGCTCCCTGCTGATCAGGGACACCCCCCCCCCCACCACCACCACCACCAACACAGGGCTCAATCCCAGGACCTGAGCCAAAAGCAGACGCTTAACCAACTAAGCCATCCAGGCGCCCCGATAGGGCAAAACTTTTTAAGTGAAATGTTAACTGCTTTATTCCAGGAGTTTGGCAGAATATGAAATGCTTGGTTATTTCTATTATGATAGTTTAGAAAGATAATATACATTCTAGAACACACCCAAACCACCAGAAAGTTTCTTTTGGGAAGAGCTCATGGGGCCACTCTTATTTTATCACTTCTAAAATAGTGCCTGAGACATGTATATTTGATTATGTCCCAGGTGTAGTCATCTTTTTTTTTTTTAAAGATTTTATTTATTTATTTGAGACAGAGAGAATGAGAGAGACAGAGAGCACATGAGAGGGGGGAGGGTCCGAGGGAGAAGCAGGCTCCCCGCCGAGCAGGGAGCCCGATGCGGGACTCGATCCCGGGACTCCAGGATCATGACCTGAGCCGAAGGCAGTCGCTTAACCAACTGAGCCACCCAGGCGCCCAGGTGTAGTCATCTTAATACAGATTTCCAAACTCATGACTTCATAGCATCAGATTATGAATTGGATACACTGCAGAAATACCAAACTCAATATTTTACAGTTCACCCCTTAAAAGAGTTATTCTCAAGCTATAGAATGCATAAGAAGCTGTTGGGAAGTTACCCAGATGGCCTATTTCTGGGGCTTGCCTAATAGACCTTCTGGTTCAGTGGGTCTGAGGCACAGGGATCTTCATTTCTGATAAGTCCAGAATAATCACTGGGATGGTGGTCTGTAGAACACACCTGAGAAATGAGGCCCTGAGAGATTCATGGGTGTCCTCTGAGGTTATCTAGAGAAGGCTGAATTATGATTGCTCTGTGAGGGACTACAGGAATCTTGGATGTTTGTCTTCATTTTGTCTCTTTGTCTTTAGCATCAAGTTGCGTTTTTTTTTTTTTCTTTCAACTTAATGTGTTTAAGCTCTGGAAACTTCTTGGAGGATATGGTTTTTCTGCATTTAAACTTCCATGAGCTCTTTGGAATATATGGTCATTCTACCAACAGTGCATGAGCATCACGCTCTCTCTGTGCTCTAACACTGCAGATACTAAACTTTTTCATCTTAGCCAATCTGATACATGAATCATGTGATCCTCATTTTCATGGGAAGTTTTTGAATTGCTAGCAGGATTAGGAAAACGAAGGTTGTCTACTGCATAACTGTTCTTTACCTATCTACAAATAATAACCAATTAGAAAATCAATCAAATTAATGTTAAAACCCTCTTTATAATAGCAATACAAACTTCAAATACCTAGAAATAAACTTTTCTGGTGTGTGTGTACTTTTTTTTTTATTATTCTTGTGTTAATCCCCATACATTACATCATTAGTTTTAGATGTAGTGTTCCATGATTCATTGTTTGTGCATAACACCCAGTGCTCCATGCAGAATGTGCCCTCCTCAATACCCATTACCAGACTAACCCATCCTCCCACTCCCCTCCCCTCTAGAACCCTCAGTTTGTTTCTCAGAGTCTGTCGTCTCTCATGGTTCGTCTACCGCTCCGATTTCCCCCGCTTCATTCTTCCCCTCCTGCTACCTTCTTCTTCTTCTTCTTCTTCGTCTTTTTTTCTTAACATATATTGCATTATTTCAGAGCTACAGATCTGAGATTCAACAGTCTTACACAATTCACAGTGCTCACCATAGCACATACTCTCCCCAATGTCTATCACCCAGCCACTCCATCCCTCCCACCCCCCACCACTCCAGCAACCCCCAGTTTGTTTCCTGAGATTAAGAATTCCTCATATCAGTGAGGTCATATGATACATGTCTTTCTCTGTTTGACTTATTTCGCTCAACATAATACCCTCCAGTTCCATCCACGTCGTTGCAAATGGCAAGATCTCATTCCTTTTGATGGCTGCATAATATTCCATTGTGTATATATACCACATCTTTTTTTTTATTCTTATGTTAATCCCCATACATTACATCATTAGTTTTAGATGTAGAGTTCCATGATTCATTGTTTGTGCATAACACCCAGTGCTCCATGCAGAATGTGCCCTCCTCAATACCCATTACCAGGCTAACCCATCCTCCCACCCCCTCCCCTCTAGAACCCTCAGTTTGTTTTTCAGAGTCCATTGTCTCTCATGGTTCATCTACCCCTCCGATTTCCCCTGCTTCATTCTTCCCCTCCTGCTACCTTCTTCTTCTTTTTTTTTTCTTAACATATATTGCATTATTTGTTTCAGAGGTACAGATCTGAGATTCAACAGTCTTGCACAATTCACAGCGCTTACCAGAGCACATACCTTCCCCAGTGTCTATCACCCAGTCACCCCATCCCTCCCACCCCACCCCCCACTCCAGCAACCCTCAGTTTGTTTCCTGCGATTAAGAATTCCTCATATCAGTGAGGTCATATGATACATGTCTTTCTCTGTTTGACTTATTTCGCTCAACATAATACCCTCCAGTTCCATCCACGTCGTTGCAAATGGCAAGATTTCATTCCTTTTGATGACTGCATAATATTCCATTGTATATATATACCACATCTTCTTTATCCATTCATCTGTCGATGGACATCTTGGCTCTTTCCACAGTTTGGCTATTGTGGACATTGCTGCTATAAACATCGGGGTGCATGTACCCTTTCGGATCCCTACTTTTGTATCTTTGGGGTAAATACCCAGTAGTGCAATTGCTGGGTCATA
>NW_025409837.1:0-10757 GCF_002201575.2 Neomonachus schauinslandi
ATTTTCGACCCAAAGACAGCCCCAGATTGAAAGTGAGGGGGTGGAAAGCCATTTCCAATGCTAATGGACACCAAAAGAAAGCTGGGGTGGCAATCCTTATATCAGACAAATTAGATTTTAAACCAAAGACTGTAATAAGAGATGAGGAAGGACACTATATCCTACTTAACGGGTCTATCCAACAAGAAGATCTAACAGTTGTAAATATGTATGCCTCTAACATGGGAGCAACTACTTATATAAGGCAATTAATAACAAACAAAGTCTTAAAAAATAAACAAAGTCTTAAAAAATATTTTTTTTTCTTTGCACTAATTTTTAGGATAAAATGCTAAAAATGTTACAAAATGTAACCCTATATGTATACCTAAAACAAGGCACAATTTTAATACACACATTAAATATTTTGTGTTTGCTTCTAGAAAGGATGAGTACTTTCATTGTACCACAACTAATGTGTATATAAGTGTATGTATATATATTTCTCACTTCAGTAACAAAGGTTTCAAAACAAACTTTTCAATGAACAATGGATATTTCAAGTGGAGTTCCGAAAAGTTTTGTTTTTTTCTTCGAAACTTCCAGGTGAGGGCAGAGTGATGCATGTCGTTGTACTGGTTTGTGATTTAATGTAGTTCTGACATTTTGTTTCCCAAATTCCCTCTCAATTAAGTTTGAAAGGGAGCAAAAACAGAAATTGCTTGTGCCTGCTGGATTGTTTTTGGCCCCTCTACCTCACTTTCTCTGTACAGAGGTGTAGCCCTCTCACTCAGACATTCACAATACAAAAAAGATCCAGGGGTACTAGGGCAGGGATGCAATTGATGTATGGAGGTTCTTACATGCAATATTTGTTTACATCATTGTGCAAGAAAACAGGGATGGTGGATTTCAAATGGAAGTGTTTTCATGATTTAGAACTCATATTAATAGAAATTGAATGCTAGTTCTTAAATAACTCTTAATAAATGTTATTCTTACTAAATAATATTTAATGCATTGAGTATATCAAATAAGTTACATAATGTATTAGTATATTAAAATACGTAATAATATATGATTTATTAAATACAAAAATACATTGGTTTATGTTTCTGTTTTATTGAGGTATAATTGATATAATTCTACTGTTCTTAGGTGTACTGCATAAAAATTTGATATATCTATATATTATAAAATAATTATCAAAATAAGTTTAGTTATCATCTGTCACCACACAGAGCTACAATTCATTTTGTTATGATGAGAACTACTAAAACCTACACTCTCAGCCACTTTCTTATATACAACAGACCATTGTTAACTACAGTCACTATGCTCTACATTAATTACATCACAGGACTTACTTATTTTTAACTTATGTATCATATAACTAGAATTTTTACCTCTTGAACACCTGCACCCATTTTGCCTATAAATTTTTATGAATTTTTGATAACTGCTTGTAACCTTGGAATTATAATTTTACTGTTTCATGAAATAGAAAAGTTATATGGATAGATCCCATATAACGTGATTGTATTATAAAAGTCAATTTTTATAAGTTCTTAGAATTTTTCATGGGAGGAAACAGTACATTTCTGGATGTATGTATTTATAAAACAAATACCTGTAAAAAATTTTTTTATTTTCATTGGAGGTTTGGAAAAATCCACTTTTCACTCTTGATGGATAGAAACTTTGATTTTCTTTCTAAAGATATGACTAATGGATAATCTCTAAGCATTGAATATTGATATAGAAAACACATGCTTCAAGCATTTTTATTACTATCTTTAATGGAGAAAGTTACTTTGAGCATATTTTTCATTGCCTTCAGAACATCTTTATTCCTAAAACTGTAGATGATAGGGTTCAGTGTGGGTGTGAGGGTGGTATAGAATATTGCCAAATATTTGTCCTGGCCCGGAGCGTGGTATGATTTGGGTCTCATGTATGTGAAAATAAATGGCCCATAGTACATTGTGACCACAATCATGTGGAAGGAACAGGTAGAAAATGACTTTTTCCGTGCTTCTGATGATTTCATTTGAAGAACAGTAAGGAGAATTTGGACATAAGAAGCAAGGATTAGGGAGGAAGGGACAAGGAGAAAAATTAAGCCACTTACATAAACTCCTCATTCATAGAGTGTTGTGTCCACACAGGACAACTTCAACATGGCAGGGACTTCACAGAAAAAGTGATCAATGGCTCTTGGGCCACAGAAGGGAAATTGGAGTGCATAAGCTGTGTGGACTATGAAGTTGACGGTCCCAACAATCCAGGACCCTCTAGCCATGAGAATGCGGACATAGTCATTCATAAGAATGGGATAGTGCAGTGGGTGACAGATGGTTACATAGTGATCGTAAGACATTGCCCGCCAGGAGAAGGCACTCACCACCCAGGTGGGTGAGGGATAGAAATATATGGAAGCCACAACCTGCGAATGAAATAGTTCTGCTGCCTGACAGAAAGTCAGTGACCATTTTGGGAACAATGTTGGAAATATGCAAGATGTCCATGAAAGACAGATGGCTGAGCAGGAAATACATTGGAGTATGGAGTCTTGAGTCCCTGAGGATATGGAGGATCATGATTGTGTTTTCTGTTATAGTCATAATAAAAATGATGAATATAAAGGAGATGAAAACTAGACTTGATTGAGAAGAAGAAAAGAGTCCTAAAAGAATGAAATCACTGGTGAAACTGTGATTCTCATGCCCCATCATGAACTCCACTCTTTTCCTAAAATAGAAAAAAATAGAGCTAAAATGCAGTGGCGTAAATCTCAAACTCATTTACATTTAGAAGCATAATAAAATGAGAGCGATGCATATTTTGCAGTTCAAGTCAACAGACTCTCAACCAGCTTTGGAAGTGGGCTTGGTTTACAACATGGCCATTTATTTGTTTGAATCAACTGATGATATGGGTCTATTGAGAAAGTTGTTAGCTCCATGTAGTCTTAATTCCGTATTCTTAAATGCAGTTCAATCTTTTGTCAAAGGTCACTTTTTTTTTTATTCTCATGTTAATCCCCATACATTACATCATTAGTTTTAGATGAAGTGTTCCATGATTCATTGTTTGTGCATAACACCCAGTGCTCCATGCAGAATGTGCCCTCCTCAATACCCACCACCAGCTAACCCATCCTCCCACCCCCCTCCCCTCTAGAACCCTGTTTGTTTTTCAGAGTCCATCGTCTCTCATGGTTCGTCTACCCCTCCGATTTCCCCCGCTTCATTCTTCCCCTCCCGCTACCTTCTTCTTCTTCTTCTTTTTTTTCTTAACATATATTGCATTATTTGTTTCAGAGGTACAGATCTGAGATTCAACAGTCTTGCACAATTCACAGCGCTTACCAGAGCACATACCCTCCCCAGTGTCTATCACCCAGTCACTCCATCCCTCCCACCCCACCCCCCACTCCAGCAACCCTCAGTTTGTTTCCTACAATTAAGAATTCCTCATATCAGTGAGATCATATGATACATGTCTTTTTCTGTTTGACTTATTTCACTCAACATAATACCCTCCAGTTCCATCCACGTCGTTGCAAATGGCAAGATCTCATTCCTTTTGATGGCTGCACTTTTTAAATGAGACCTACCCTGAACAGTGTACTTAAAATCTCAGTAACCCCCGACTTGCCTATTTCTCCTTACTGTGCTGTCCTTTGATGTATTTTGCAAATCACTTTTCATCTTTTACATATTCAATAAACTTATGAACTAAATTTATTTTTTATGGTCATTCTAACTCATCAGAACTTAAACTTCCCAAAGTGAAATCGTTGTTTTGCCCTCTGTATAAACTGAATGGCTACACAATGCCTGGTATATAGTAGTTGCTCAATAATATCCTTTAAATACCTGAATAAATGAATAGCATATGGAACTCAATTTCCTGTCTCATTTTTTATTTGGATAAAGCTTAAAGAAAATGAAATGTATTATTTATACATCTTTCTAAAATAATAAGTAATGATATACTATAAAAACTAGCTTAATCTGTATTTATAATTTAATCTGTAATTTGTAAGTATCAGCATTTAAATGTAAAAAATGAAAATTTTATTCAGTTAAAATAAGAATATATTTTAATTGGGCCAGTTTTATTAACTCCTCAAAATTGAATTATATTTCATTAATTCTTTACATAGAGAATCATATTGTTTCCTAAATAATGAAATTGTTTAGATGTGTTCCCTTTACTATATGTGCACAAGTTCACTATGTATGATCTATCCCTCAATAAATAGATATACATGCATACATACTTATACACACAGAGAGAATTTAAGAAAACACTGCTGCAAATCATGAAAAATAAATAACATATAAAACAAGTTATTTGCCTTCTTTAAGAACTATTCATAAGTTTGTGGTTCCTGTCTGGCTTAGTCAGTAGAGCATGTGACTCTTGATCTCAGGGTTGTAAGTTCAAGCACCATGAATCTTAAAAACAACAAAAAAAAAACTCTTTTAAGTTTGAATGAAATGTGTTTTGGTTTTCCCTTTGGGAAGCAAATGTACAAATATGTCCCTGATAAAATATAAATAATGTGTATTTTTCTGTTTTATTTTAGATTATTGAGATTCTTCATTATGAAATAAACCTCTACACTCTATTTTGATGGCCTGGAATGTGACCACTGTTTTGCTATAACGTTAGGTATATGAAAAGATTAACCTTTGAATGACGTTGCAGATAGATACATGTTTAAGTAGGTCTTGCTGTTTTGACTGGTTTGACCAACAGCTCAGTAAAATTTGGTAAGGACATGGATTGAGATTTAAGGGCATCGATGCCTTCCATGAACTGGTGGATCATAAGTTAGTTTTTAAAATCTATGAATAAAAAAATCAATGAATATTATTGACAACTCAAATTCAATATATCATTATCCAAAGTTGTTGACTTTTTCTCACTGCCAAAAATAATTTTGTCATTCTGGTTTTCCATTTTCCATTAATGATTTCAATTGTTATTCTCATTCTCATCAAAAATCCAACTCGATTTTAGTGTTGAGAAGTGTGGGGGCATCTGAGAGACACAGTCAGTTAAATGCCCAGCTCTTGTTTTTGCCTCAGGTTGTCATATCAGGGTCATGAGATGACCCCCAGGCTGACCCCAGGTCAGGCTGTGCACACAGGTACAGAGTCTGCTTAACACTTTCCCTCCCTTTCCCTGTTCCTCTTTCTCTAAAATAAATAAATCTTAAAAAAAAAAAAGAAAACAAAAGTATATGTAATGTCTATTTTCTGCAGAACCCCATCACATAGTAGTCCCTGGCCTATTGTAGGTTCTCAGTAAATGTTTGTTCAAGGTATTTTTGATTATGGACTCTGATATCCAAAGTTATCCACAATATATCAATTATATTTACATTTTTAAAGAGTTTGTGCTGCCTCTACAAGAATATTTTGTCTACATTTTGTCTTCAGATATTAGAAGTACTCCATAATAAATTCAACAACTACTTCATCTTCTAGGTTCTGCTACTTTCTTTCCACTTCCATGGGGCACCTGAAGTTCAAGAGCTGAGCTGAGATCGAGTCCAGTACTTAACCAACTAAGCCACCCAGGTGTACAACCATCTTTTAAGAATCTTTGCCTAACTGGTCAATCAGGCATCTGGAATATCCTTCCATGATGCTAGAATGATAGATAAAATGATACCTTCTATGCCATCCAGAATGTTGAATGAAATCTGTTCTTGAATCCAAAGAGGTATACTCTAATGGTGAGCTTCCTAACATTATGTTTAAAAGTGGGATGACAAATGTTACATATCCTGTAAAATCTTCCAAATCTGTGCTACCCTTATAAAGTTATAGTCTCTTTCTCTCTATGTGACATTAAATATTCTCTGTCTAATAATACTAAATGTAAGTAAAGAGATGTAACATGCAGTTTACACCATCCTAACCTCTAGAAGTTTGGAGACTAATTATAGAAGATGCTGTCATCATTAGATACCAAGTCTTTAGCTATAAACACAGTCATATCCCAAACTTGCCTCCCAGGTAAAAGAAAGGCTTCCATGCACTTTACCTAGTGAATGCAATATGCGCAAATATTTTTTACCATTTTACATTTGTCAAGATTTTGAAAATTCATTCTGCAGCACTAATTTGACTTAACTAGTTTGAGAAATATTCTTTTCATTTTTCTGTTACATCTTTCAGTACATGAATAAAACATTCAGAATATCTCCTTAAATTTAAACAGAAGGGAAATTACATTTAAATAGAAGGAAACTATTCAATAAAATTAGTAAGACTACACATCTATTCAATTATTTGTATGTTCCTACATTACATCTTTATATTAAAATTTTGACTGTAAGATGAAAGACAAAAATAATAGATCATTACTTCCTGAGTAATATTTATCTTGAGGTGTTTAATGTAGACATCCTGGGAATATTAAGTCTGATATACATGCTTATATTTATACTAAAAGATAATGCTACTTTTATTTTTGGATGTATTCTAAAAATATATGATATCAATGACCAAAATGATATAGCTATTATAAGCACTGTCTTCAAATACCAGACTTACATGGTTGGTGTGCAATTGATTCCAGTTAAATGGTCTTTGCTGATAATTCACTGTAATGGAATTTCATAGAAGAGGCAGAGGTCTAACAATGGATTTCCCTAAATATGGATGGAATAAAATCATTGCATATTTAAAGGAGTTGACATGAAAAATGCATACCATAAATGTACGATAGTGTGACTTTCCCTAGGAATGGGTATGCTACTGACCCAAATGATTATATTAAGAGAGTAGTAATATAAGTGAAAAATTTCCATGATTTGAAGAGATAAACAAGAAAATCCAATGCAAATACAGTAGCTTTGAAATATTTTATATTGTCTTATTATACAACACATCAATCAGACATGAAATTTTATCTGAAATGAATTTTTATCAAATCAATTTTTTATCAAATTAATTTTTATCAAAGGTTTTTTTCTAGACTAAGAGACAACACAGTATATAACACAGATACATGCACATACGCAGGTGCATACATGCACACGCAGAACAGAGCTTAGCACTTAGTCGTTACATAGGGACAAGGATTATTACTGTTGTTTTTATTATTGTTTCTAAAATTGCAGTATTAGTATTTCTATAATTATTTTGGTTTATTTTTTATTAATTTTTTATTATGTTCAGTTAGCCAACATACTTTATATTTTAAATAAGCATTTAAACTACTATATTCTAGAAAGAGAGAGTAGTATTCAGGATATGAGAGTATATAACCGAGTAAAGAAATACAATTCGATGTTGTGAGTCAGAAGCAGATTGTGTACTCTGCCTGGTGAAATTGGTCCATGAGGTTCTCTGGGGGAAGTGGAATTGCAGTTTGCTGAATGACGGCGTGTGGTTTGTTTCCCACCCATATACACAAACACAGGCATGTGTGGAGAGCTAAGAAATGCTCCTTATTATGAAATCAATCCACTGAGCTGCTCACAATTTCATTCTATACTAGCTAATTGACATTATAATGAACTAACAATTTTGTTTTTGTCCTTTTGATTTTTCAGGACACTGAATCATACACCAAGGAATCACTGCATGGTGATTTTACATCTATTCATTGTTGCTGCCATGCCAGTTTAAGGGAGTCCTGTGAGTAGTCTCTCACAGTGACATCAAACTCATCATGCCTAACAATGAACTGCCAAAGTCCCCTGAAGCATGTATCACCATTGGTACCACCATTTACAACAGCCCGAGCCAGAAATCAGAAAAAAAAAAAAAAGTTATCCCAACTCCTCCATATAAAAATCACCATCTCTTACCAACTCTCCTGACATAAATGTCTCCCATGGTTATCCTCCTCATGGTGCTACAGTCCATGGTCGTCATGGTGACTCTAAGGCATCTATTCTATCCTTTGTTAGTAGAATGTCTAGATCTGTATGGGTTCAGTACTGTCCACATACGATCACACACTTCACAGCTCTTTTTGAAGTCAGAAGAGTGTGGCCGATGAAGTCAGTTTCAGACAATGACAATGGCAGAGTTTGGGGACTGGAAGCACACTTTTCTCATTCCTTTGGCCTGTGAGTTACATCTACAGGTGATGATGTGTGGTCTTGCATTCTTTCTGGATGATCTGTACAGGAAATAAAACCCGGGAATTTAGGAGCCAATTTATTATTCACAATAATGTGTGAGTATTAATGAAAAGTAACTCACCAAATTGTTAAAAAAATAATTTGGGAAGGGAAAAGGTAAGACATTTCCGTGATGTGTTCTTGCTCTCCTTAGCATTCGTATTGGGTCATACATTTTTTTGGATAATGGATCTAGGATAATTCCAGTGTGTTTTATTCAAAATGCATAACACATCCTTTTATGACATAGAATTTCAAAGAATTATAATATTGTAAAGGTAATTCAAGTAAATGTCTGCCTCCAGTTTCTCCCCCTATGAGTACACTTTTTGTGTAGTCAAGGTTATTCTATCTGGAACACTGTTTTGAGCATGCAGAAAATCTGCTAGATTACACTGAATGCACATTCCATTCTATATACATTAAAAATAATAATCAGACAAACAAGCAACAACATAAAATCTCCCTATCTCTAGTTCCCATTTCTACTGAAACTAAAGTAATTATATTTACATGACATTGTCTTTCTTGCATCTTGGCCACACTCATATTCTTTCTTCCACAGAAACAGTCTTCCCCACCATTTCTAACCCCTTTAAAGTCTCCCAAAATCTAGGGGTTGATGTAAACATTTCCTTCCATGGAGACTTCCGTGCTCTCTTTAGACCATTCTTCCTTGCTTCTCTTTCTTGTATAGAACTGGGCAGCTCTGTCAGAGCATCCGCTTTCATCTACAGCTGCACTGTCTGAGTTTATGTTTGCTCTATGCACCCTGAATGTGACCTACTCATCTCTTCCTTCCCTAGCCCCTAATGTCTCCCAAGGGCCCTCTTCTCTCACTTCATTAATGTTACCAATTTCATACCACCGAGGACAGAGCCTTGTTGATGTATTACTTCACACCTAACACACTGGGCTCACTTGCTCCCCAGAGGCTACCATGAGGCCCCTCCTCATTGGTGCCTAGCCATTGCCCACACCATTCGCATATCGGCCTCAATGTCACTGCTTCCAGAATGACAGAGGCATGGTGTGATGCCCCAATCCAGAAATTTGCTTTGAAATAGCTGAGAGTTTGCAAGGACAAGGGGGATAAATGATTTGGGAGGACCAAGGAAAAGCAGGGAGGACACCTACCCCGTTGGAATCCTGTGTCATGTAGCTTCTGGAGGAGAAAATAGCTACTCTTTGATGGGTGACATGGGCTGCCATATTCCCAGAGGACAGCTGGGGAGGGAAATGAAGGGAACAGGAGGAAACTGTTTGTGTGGAGAGGGGTGGGGGCATTGAGACAGACAGGCATTCCTCAGGATAGAGCAGAAAAAATCCTGGTGTCAGAGACAGAAGGGAGATAGTCTATTTCAGATGGATTAAATAAAGTGAGATGAAACATTTGTTAAAGAGAAAAAATCCTGCCTTTCTGAACCCTTCCCCTTTATACCTTCTATTCTTAGCATATTTTATTCCCATTTTTCAAAGCCTGAGAGCATATTGTCTGTTCAGGGAACTGTGTGTGGTCTGCCTCTTACATTAGATACCAGCGTTAGAGAAGGCCACTAGGCTGACCTCACTTGCTGCAGCATGGAGAGTCTCCTGGGTGTTTGTGGAGTCAACGAATGAACCTTCTTATCCCACAGACAGCGTACTACAGAGAGGCAGATAAAAAGATGGAATTGTTTTATATGAGCGATTATGCTTATTTTTATTCCTGATAGGTTCATAAGTCAATTAAATGATTATTGATAAACTAAATATGAAAGTAAAAGTAACAAGGGGCACCTGAGTGGCAGCAGGTTGAGCTTCTGACTCTTGATTTCAGCTCAGGTCATGATCTCAGGGTCATGGGATCAGCCCCCTATCAGGCTCCATGCTCAGCTTGGAATCTGCTTGTCCCTCTTCCTCTGCTCTTCCCCCGCTCATGCTCTCTGACTCTCTCTCAAATAAATAAATAAATAGATAAATAAATAAATAAATAAATAAATAAATAAATAAATAAAATCTTAAAAAAAGTAAATGTAACAAAGCATAGTTAATTTACTGTTCTTACACATAATTATTATGACAGCAATACGTTAATGAGGTAATATAATTGACATGGAGTGTTATATTAGTGTCAGATGTACAGCATAGTGATTCAACACTTCCATACATCACCTAATGCTCATCTCAAGTGCACTCCTTAATCCCCGTCACCTATTTTATCCATTGCCCCTCCAACCTCACTCTAGGAACCATCAGTTTGTTTCTCTAGAGTTAAGAGTCTGTTTCTTGTTTTTTTTCTCTATTTTTTCCCTTTGCTTATTTGTTTTGTTTATTAAATTCCACGTATGAGTGAAATCATATGGTATTTGTCTTTGACTTACTTCATTTAGCAAAATACTCTCTGGCTCCATCCATGTTGTTGCAAATGACAAAATTGTATTTTTTATTTATGGCTGAATAATTCTTTTTTATGGCTGATTATCTATCATCTATCTATTATCTGTCTATCTATCTATATCTATCATCTATCATCTATTTATTATCTATCTGTGGCTGATCTCTCCACAATATAAATTAGGTGTTATAATCCCTACTATTATTTTGTTATTATTAAATTAGTTCCTTAAGTATGTTATTA
>NW_025409838.1:0-10748 GCF_002201575.2 Neomonachus schauinslandi
TTTGTATCTTTGGGGTAAATACCCAGTAGTGCAATTGCTGGGTCATAGGGTAGCTCTATTTTCAACTTTTTGAGGAACCTCCATACTGTTTTCCAGAGTGCCTGCAGCACCTTGCATTCCCACCAACGGTGTAGGAGGGTTCCCCTTTCTCCGCATCCCCGCCAACATCTGTCATTTCCTGACTTGTTAATTTTAGCCATTCTGACTGGTGTGAGGTGGTATCTCATTGAGGTTTTGATTTGGATTTCCCTGATGCTAAGCGATATTGAGCACTTTTTCATGTGTCTGTTGGCCATTTGGATGTATTCTTTGGAAAAATGTCTGTTCATGTCTTCTGCCCATTTCTTGATTGGATTCTTTGTTCTTTGGCTGTTGAGTTTCAGAAGTTCTTTATAGATTTTGGATACTAGCCCTTTATCTGACATGTCATTTGCAAATATCTTCTCCCATTCTGTCGGTTGTCTTTTGGTTTTGTTGACTATTTCCTTTGCTTTGCAAAAGCTTTTTATCTTGATGAAGTCCCAATAGTTCATTTTTGCCCTTGCCTCCCTTGCCTTTGGCGATGTTTCTAGGAAGAAGTTGCTGCGGCTGAGGTCGAAGAGGTTGCTGCCTGTGTTCTCCTTTAGGATTTTGATGGACTCCTGTCTCACATTGAGGTCTTTCAACCATTTTGAGTCTATTTTTGTGTGTGGTGTAAGGAAATGGTCCAGTTTCATTCTTCTGCATGTGGCTGTCCAATTTTCCCAACACCATTTGTTGAAGAGACTGTCTTTTTTCCATTGGACATTCTTTCCTGCTTTGTCAAAGATTAGTTGACCATAGAGTTGAGGGTCCATTTCTGAGCTCTCTATTCTGTTCCATTGATCTATGTGTCTGTTTTTGTGCCAGTACCATGCTGTCTTGATGATGACAGCTTTGTAATAGAGCTGGAAGTCCAGAATTGTGATGCCGCCAGCTTTGCCCTTCTTTTTCAACATTCCTCTGGCTATGCGGGGTCTTTTCTGGTTCCATATAAATTTTAGGATTATTTGTTCCATTTCTTTGAAAAACGTGGATGGTATTTTGATGGGGATTGCATTGAATGTGTAGATTGCTCTAGGTAGCATTGACATCTTCACAATATTTGTTCTTCCAATCCATGAGCATGGAACGTTTTTCCATTTCTTTCATGAGTATTTTATAGTTTTCTGAGTACAGATCCTTTGTCTCTTTGGTTAGATTTATTCCTAGGTATCTTATGGTTTTGGGTGCAATTGTAAATGGGATCGACTCCTTGATTTCTCTTTCTTCTGTCTTGTTGTTGGTGTATAGGAATGCCACTGACTTCTGTGCATTGATTTTATATCCTGCCACTTTACTGAATTCCTGTATGAGTTCTAGCAGTTTTGGGGTGGAGTCTTTGGGGTTTTCCACATAAAGTATCATATCATCTGCAAAGAGTGAGAGTTTGACTTCTTCCTTGCCAATTTGGATGCCTTTGATTTCTTTTTGTTGTCTGATTGCTGTGGCTAGGACTTCCAATACTATGTTAAATAGCAGTGGTCATAGTGGACATCCCTGCCGCGTTCCTGACCTTAGGGGGAAAGCTCTCAGTTTTTCCCCATTGAGAATGATATTCGCTGTAGGTTTTTCATAGATGGCTTTTATGATATTGAGGTATGTACCCTCTATGCCTATACTCTGAAGAGTTTTGATCAAGAAAGGATGCTGTACTTTGTCAAATGCTTTTTCTGCATCTATTGAGAGGATCATATGATTCTAGTTCTTTCTTTTGTTAATGTATTGTATCACATTGATTGATTTGCGGATGTTGAACCAACCTTGCAGCCCAGGGATCAATCCCACTTGGTCGTGGTGAATAATCCTTTTAATGTACTGTTGGATCCTATTGGCTAGTATTTTGGTGAGAATTTTTGCATCCATGTTCATCAGGGATATTGGTCTGTAATTCTCCTTTTTGATGGGGTCTTTGTCTGGTTTTGGGATCAAGGTAATGCTGGCCTCATAAAATGAGTTTGGAAGTTTTCCTTCCATTTCTATTTTTTGGAACAGTTTCAGAAGAATAGGTATTAATTCTTCTTGAAATGTTTGGTAGAATTCCCCTGGGAAGCCATCTGGCCCTGGGCTTTTGTTTTTTGGGAGAGTTTTGATGACTGCTTCAGTTTCTGTAGTGGTTATAGGTCTGTTCTGGTTTTCTATTTCTTCCTGGTTCAGTTTTGGTAGTTGATACATCTCTAGGAATGCATCCATTTCTTCCAGGTTATCTAATTTGCTGGCATAGAGTTGCTCATAATATGTTCTTATAATTGTTTGTATTTCTTTGGTGTTGGTTGTGATCTCTCCTCTTTCATTCATGATTTTGTTGATTTGGGTCATTTCTCTTTTCTTTCTGATAAGTCTAGCCAGGGGTTTATCAATCTTGTTAATTCTTTCAAAGAACCAGCTCCTAGTTTCGTTGATCTGTTCTACTGTTCTTTTAGTTTCTATTTCATTGATTTCTGCTCTGATCTTTATGATTTCTCTTCTCCTGCTGGGTTTAGGCTTTATTTGCTGTTTTTTCTCTAGCTCCTTTAGGTGGAGGGTTAGGTTGTGTGCTTGAGACCTTTCTTGTTTCTTGAGAAAGGCTTGTATTGCTATATACTTTCCTCTTAGCACTGCCTTTGCTGCATCCCGAAGATTTTGAATAGTTGTGTTTTCATTTTCATTGGTTTCTATGTATTTTTTTAATTCTTCTTTAATTTCCTGGTTGACCCATTCATTCTTCAGTAGGATGCTCTGTAGCCTCCATGTGTTTGAGTTCTTTCCGACTTTCCTCTTGTGATTGAGTTCTAGTTTCAAAGCATTGTGGTCTGAAAATAGGCAGGGAATGATTCCAATCTTTTGGTACCGGTTGAGACCTGATTTATGACCTAGGATGTGATCTATTCTGGAGAATGTTCCATGGGGACTAGAGAAGAATGTGTATTCCGTTGCTTTGGGATGGAATGTTCTGAATATGTCTGTGAAGTCCATTTGGTCCAGTGTATCATTTAAAGTCTTTATTTCCTTGTTGATCTTTTGCTTAGACGATCTGTCCATTTCAGTGAGGGGGGTGTTAAAGTCCCCCACTATTATTGTATTGTTGTCGATGTGTTTCTTTGCTTTTGTTATTAATTGCCTTATATAATTGGCTGCTCCCATGTTAGGGGCATAGATATTTACAATTGTTAGATCTTCTTGTTGGATAGACCCTTTAAGTAGGATATAATGTCCTTCCTCATCTCTTATTACAGTCTTTGGTTTAAAATCTAATTTGTCTGATATAAGGATTGCCACCCCAGCTTTCTTTTGGTGTCCATTAGCATGGTAAATGGTTTTCCACCCCCTCACTTTCAATCTGGGGGTGTCTTTGGTTCTAAAATGAGTCTCTTGCAGACAGCATATCGATGGGTCTTGTTTTTTAATCCAGTCTGATAGCCTGTGTCTTTTGATTGGGGCATTGAGCCCATTTACATTCAGGGTAACTATTGAAAGATAGGAATTTAGTGCCATTGTATTGTCTGTTAAGGTGACTGTTACCGTATATTGTCTGTGTTCCTTTCTGGTCTATGTTGCTTTTAGGCTCTCTCTTTGCTTAGAGGACCCCTTTCAAGATTTCCTGTAGGGCTGGTTTTGTGTTTGCAAATTCCTTTAGTTTTTGTGTGTCCTGGAAGCTCTTTATCTCTCCTTCAATTTTCAATGACAGCCTAGCTGGATATAGTATTCTTGGCTGCATATTTTTCTCATTTAGTGCTCTGAATATATTCTGCCAGTCCTTTCTGGCCTGCCAGGTCTCTGTGGATAGGTCTGTTGCCAATCTCATGTTTCTACCATTGTAGGTTACATATCTCTTCTCCCTAGCTGCTTTCAGGATTTTCTCTTTGTCTATGAGACTCGTAAGTTTTACTATTAGATGTCGGGGTGTTGACCTATTTTTATTGATTTTGAGAGGGGTTCTCTGTGCTTCCTGGATTTTGATGCCTGTTTCCTTCCCCAAATTAGGGAAGTTCTCTGCTATAATTTGCTCCATTATACCTTCTGCCCCCCTCTCTCTTTCTTCTTCTTCTGGGATCCCAATTATTCTAATGTTGTTTCGTCTTATGGTATCAGTTATCTCTCGAATTCTGCCCTCGTGATCCAGTAGTTGTTTATCTCTCTTTTTCTCAGCTTCTTTATTTTCCATCATTTCATCTTCTATATTACTGATTCTCTCTTCTGCCTCATTTATTCTAGCAGTTAGCGCCCCCATTTTTGATTGCACCTCATTAATAGCCTTTTTGATTTATACTTGGTTGGATTTTATTTCTTTTACTTCTCCAGAAAGGGTTTCTCTAATAACTTCCATATTTTTTTCAAGCCCAGCTAGTATCTTTAAAGTGATGATTCTGAACTCTAGATCTGACATCGTACTAATGTCCGTATTGAGTAGGTCCCTGGCAGTTGGTACTACCTCTTGTTCTTTTTGTTGAGGTGATTTTTTCCGTCTTGTCATTTTGTGCAGAGGAGAATAGATTAATGAGAGAACAAAATGCTAGCAGAGTAACAACGTCCCCAGAAAATATACTCTAAACGAATCAGAAAAAACCTGAAGCAGTGGGAAAAGAAAGGGAAAGAGAGAAAAAAGAAAAAGAAAAAAAAGAAAAAGATAAAGATAAAAACAAAAACAAACAAAACAAAACAACAACAACAGAAAAACCAGAATGTGATCAAATATGATCAGGCTGGTATATAGATCAGTGGCACACACTAGATTTGGGGTGTATTTTGGTCTTTTAGAAGAAAGTGCCTCCCAAAATTTTAAAGAAAGAAAAACTTATATATGTACAAAAATAAGGGTTGATCTGATGAAGGGATGGAATATGACTGTAAAGATGGAAATTATAAAAAATTTTATAAAAGGAATTGATAAGAAGTTGTTTGAAAAAAGAAAGAAGAGGATTTAAAAAAAGAAAAAAAAAGGGAGAGGATGTGATCAGGCAGGGGAATAGAAAATACCATATACTAGAGATTTAGGGTATATTTTGATCTGTTAGAAGAAACTATCTCAAAATTTTAAAGAGAGAACAACTTATATATATAAGCCAAAAATACGGGTAACTACTATGAAGGGATAGAATATGACTCTAAAAATGAAAAATAAAAAAATTTTTTTTTAAAAAAAAGGGATTGATAAGATGTTGGTTGAAAAAGGGAAAAAGAAAAATTCAAAAAGAAAAAAAAAGAAAAAAAGACAGTTAAAAAAAAATTAACTTTGAAAGACTACAGAATCATGGTAAAAAAGCCATGAATTCTATGTGCAGTAGTCCCCTAGCGCTGGAGTTCTGCCGTTCTCATTGATCAGTAAACTTGGTCTTGGCTGGCTGTTCTCGCTGATCTTCTGGGGAGGGGCCTGTTGCCGTGGTTTCCAAATGTCTTTGCCGGGTGCAGAATTGCCCCGCCCTTGCCCCCTCCCAGCTAAGTAATCTGCTGGGGTTTGCTCTCTGGGGCTTTTGTTCCCTGCGAGCTTTCCGTACAGCTTTGGAGGCGGAGAGTGAAAATGGCGGCCTCCCAATCTCCGCCGCGGAGGAGCCGAGAACTCGGGGCCCCGCTTCTCAGTGAGCCCCCAGAGAAAAGCCATCAGTCACTCCCGTCTCCCCGGTCTCCGGCCGCACTCCGTGCTCACCCGGCCTGTGACCGCGGGTTTCTATCTCTGGCACCCGACCCCGGGTGGAGTCTCCAAACCCAGCAGATCCCTGCGGCGCACTCCCGCGCGGCTCCTCCCGGGGGAGGAAGGTGAGTCTCCCCGGATCTGCCGCTTGTTGGGTCCCTGCTGGAGGAGCAGTGGTCCGACTGTGCCGCGGATCACAGTTTATGGCAACCCCAAGCTGAGAGCCCACGCCTGGGCTCCGCCTCTGCAGCCGGCTTCCCTGCTCCGATCCCTGGGAGCTCTGCCACACTCAGGCACCCCCGGTCTTTCTGTGACCCGTGGGTCCTGAGACCACATTGTCCCGGAGGGTTCCACCCCCCGTTTAGCCAGCAGAGTGATGTCCCTCAGCAGAGCAGACTTCTAAAAGTTCTGATTCTGTGCTCTGTGGCTCTATCACTTGCCAGAAGCGGCCGCCGGAGGCCCCTCCCCCGCCGTCTATCCTCCCGAATATCGCCTCGGATTCACTTCTCCGCACGTCCTACCTTCCAGAAAGTGGTCGCTTTTCTGTTCAGAGAGTTGTTGCTCTTCTTTTCTTCGATCTCCTGTTGAGTTTGTAGGTGTTCAGAATGGTTTGATCCCTATCCAGCTGAATTCCTGAGAGGAGACGAAATCCAGGTCTCCTACTCCTCCGCCATCTTGCTCCGCCCCCCCAAGGATTTTCTTTTTAAGTAATCTCCACACCCAACATGGGCCTTGAACTCACAACCCCAAGATCAAGAATCACATGCTCTACCTACTGAGCCAGCCAGGTGTCCCAGAAGATACAGTAATCTTTTTCCTTTCACTTTACACACTGCCCAAAGTTTCAGAGTTTCAAAACGTTGCTTCTATTACGAATTATAGCCATCTCAGTGATTTCTTTCAAATGGTACAATATTTACTTCTATTTGTATACCGTTCACTTAGGCAGTGGACTGAAAACAGGTTCATCATCACCATCATCATTGCTAGTGGGAACTGAATTCTTCCTATGTGCCACACGCTATTATAAGTAGTTCATGTTAATCTTCACAATCCTGTGAAAGAGTCTCTCTCCTTCTCCCGCCTTGTTGATAAGGAAACTGAGGCACAGAGGTTAAGGTGCTTGTCCCAGGTCCTGTACCTAAGAGGGTGTAGGGCCCAGCTTTTTGGAATTCTTGAGCATCATGCTGTATTGCATCTCATAAAGAGTGCAAACAGGATCCATGAGGGAGAATCATTTCCAAACTACCTAGGAAAGATGGCAGCTGCTCAGCTTCTGCTCAGAGGGTTTGGAGCTAATGACTCTTTCTGGTGGTTCTCTCTGGCTTCCTCAGGACTAGCCTAAATTTCTCTCTGGAGAAAGGGTCTTAAGAAGCAAAGGAATGGCTGAGTCTCCCTAGAGAACCTGTGTTTTCTGCTCAGTTCTCATTCAGTTCAAAGTCTGACATTTTCCATGAGAAACAATCCATTTAAGTCTGTGGCAAGAACCTGACACTGCTTGTTTGAACTTGACACCAGGAATTTGGCCCCAGGTGAATAGCAGTTATGGACACACATGAATAAGTAAGCAAGGTCCCATGGGAACAGAAATGCTTCCCAGGGCACACATGTCGAGGGTTTTAACTCTAAGCACTTATTTCATTGTAAAGTGTTATTGTCCCATTAGGTCTTTGCTGCAAAGGTGGTAATTATTCTTCATTTTTTTTTTTTAAATTCATTTTGGTTTTAGCCCCACCTCACAGGGAAACCAATCTGGTTGTCGGAAAGAACGAGCATTTTAAACATTTTAAACTTTGCTGCTTTAATTACTGCTAAAATGGTTGCCTCGTCAATGTGGTACACAAACAGCTTGCACAGTTAGAGAAAATGTGAGCTAATGTGACACAACCTGCCCTGCTCATTCATTCAGTGGCTGCTTGAGGGAGGGGAAAGGGAGGAGGGGGGAGGGGGAGGGGGGGAGGGCTGCGACCATTTCACAGCCTTGGCAGACAGCAGCCCTCCTCGGCTGGATTCTGATGGAATGTTGTGAATGATTTCTACTGCTTTGGGGCAAGAATACCTTAAACATGTGGGATGGTTTTGACAAAAAAGAATTCCACCAGACATTGAACAACTGTGTCCTGCTTACTGTTGCCTTGCTACTTACTCGTGGCCTGCTTAGTTGGTCTTTTAAGCTTGACCTTGTAAGGGTGCTGTGGCTGGGGGAGAAAAGAACAATATAGGGCAAATTTGTTTGTTTGTTTTTTAAGATTTTATTTATTTATTTGAGAGAGAGAACACGAGCGAGCACGAGTCGGGGGAGGAGCATAGGGAGAGAGAGAATCAGGCTCCCTGCTGATCAGGGACACCCCCCCCCCACCACCACCACCACCAACACAGGGCTCAATCCCAGGACCTGAGCCAAAAGCAGACGCTTAACCAACTAAGCCATCCAGGCGCCCCGATAGGGCAAAACTTTTTAAGTGAAATGTTAACTGCTTTATTCCAGGAGTTTGGCAGAATATGAAATGCTTGGTTATTTCTATTATGATAGTTTAGAAAGATAATATACATTCTAGAACACACCCAAACCACCAGAAAGTTTCTTTTGGGAAGAGCTCATGGGGCCACTCTTATTTTATCACTTCTAAAATAGTGCCTGAGACATGTATATTTGATTATGTCCCAGGTGTAGTCATCTTTTTTTTTTTTAAAGATTTTATTTATTTATTTGAGACAGAGAGAAAGCACATGAGAGGGGGGAGGGTCAGAGGGAGAATCAGGCTCCCTGCTGAGCAGGGAGCCTGATGCGGGACTCGATCCCGGGACCCCAGGATCATGACCTGAGCCGAAGGCAGTCGCTTAACCAACTGAGCCACCCAGGCGCCCAGGTGTAGTCATCTTAATACAGATTTCCAAACTCATGACTTCATAGCATCAGATTATGAATTGGATACACTGCAGAAATACCAAACTCAATATTTTACAGTTCACCCCTTAAAAGAGTTATTCTCAAGCTATAGAATGCATAAGAAGCTGTTGGGAAGTTACCCAGATGGCCTATTTCTGGGGCTTGCCTAATAGACCTTCTGGTTCAGTGGGTCTGAGGCACAGGGATCTTCATTTCTGATAAGTCCAGAATAATCACTGGGATGGTGGTCTGTAGAACACACCTGAGAAATGAGGCCCTGAGAGATTCATGGGTGTCCTCTGAGGTTATCTAGAGAAGGCTGAATTATGATTGCTCTGTGAGGGACTACAGGAATCTTGGATGTTTGTCTTCATTTTGTCTCTTTGTCTTTAGCATCAAGTTGCGTTTTTTTTTTTTTCTTTCAACTTAATGTGTTTAAGCTCTGGAAACTTCTTGGAGGATATGGTTTTTCTGCATTTAAACTTCCATGAGCTCTTTGGAATATATGGTCATTCTACCAACAGTGCATGAGCATCACGCTCTCTCTGTGCTCTAACACTGCAGATACTAAACTTTTTCATCTTAGCCAATCTGATACATGAATCATGTGATCCTCATTTTCATGGGAAGTTTTTGAATTGCTAGCAGGATTAGGAAAACGAAGGTTGTCTACTGCATAACTGTTCTTTACCTATCTACAAATAATAACCAATTAGAAAATCAATCAAATTAATGTTAAAACCCTCTTTATAATAGCAATACAAACTTCAAATACCTAGAAATAAACTTTTCTGGTGTGTGTGTACTTTTTTTTTTATTATTCTTGTGTTAATCCCCATACATTACATCATTAGTTTTAGATGTAGTGTTCCATGATTCATTGTTTGTGCATAACACCCAGTGCTCCATGCAGAATGTGCCCTCCTCAATACCCATTACCAGACTAACCCATCCTCCCACTCCCCTCCCCTCTAGAACCCTCAGTTTGTTTCTCAGAGTCTGTCGTCTCTCATGGTTCGTCTACCGCTCCGATTTCCCCCGCTTCATTCTTCCCCTCCTGCTACCTTCTTCTTCTTCTTCTTCTTCGTCTTTTTTTCTTAACATATATTGCATTATTTCAGAGCTACAGATCTGAGATTCAACAGTCTTACACAATTCACAGTGCTCACCATAGCACATACTCTCCCCAATGTCTATCACCCAGCCACTCCATCCCTCCCACCCCCCACCACTCCAGCAACCCTCAGTTTGTTTCCTGAGATTAAGAATTCCTCATATCAGTGAGGTCATATGATACATGTCTTTCTCTGTTTGACTTATTTCGCTCAACATAATACCCTCCAGTTCCATCCATGTCGTTGCAAATGGCAAGATCTCATTCCTTTTGATGGCTGCATAATATTCCATTGTGTATATATACCACATCTTTTTTTTTATTCTTATGTTAATCCCCATACATTACATCATTAGTTTTAGATGTAGAGTTCCATGATTCATTGTTTGTGCATAACACCCAGTGCTCCATGCAGAATGTGCCCTCCTCAATACCCATTACCAGGCTAACCCATCCTCCCACCCCCTCCCCTCTAGAACCCTCAGTTTGTTTTTCAGAGTCCATTGTCTCTCATGGTTCATCTACCCCTCCGATTTCCCCTGCTTCATTCTTCCCCTCCTGCTACCTTCTTCTTCTTTTTTTTTTCTTAACATATATTGCATTATTTGTTTCAGAGGTACAGATCTGAGATTCAACAGTCTTGCACAATTCACAGCGCTTACCAGAGCACATACCTTCCCCAGTGTCTATCACCCAGTCACCCCATCCCTCCCACCCCACCCCCCACTCCAGCAACCCTCAGTTTGTTTCCTGCGATTAAGAATTCCTCATATCAGTGAGGTCATATGATACATGTCTTTCTCTGTTTGACTTATTTCGCTCAACATAATACCCTCCAGTTCCATCCACGTCGTTGCAAATGGCAAGATTTCATTCCTTTTGATGACTGCATAATATTCCATTGTATATATATACCACATCTTCTTTATCCATTCATCTGTCGATGGACATCTTGGCTCTTTCCACAGTTTGGCTATTGTGGACATTGCTGCTATAAACATCGGGGTGCATGTACCCTTTCGGATCCCTACTTTTGTATCTTTGGGGTAAATACCCAGTAGTGCAATTGCTGGGTCATA
>NW_025409839.1:0-10743 GCF_002201575.2 Neomonachus schauinslandi
AAGATGCAAAAGACAAATTGGAAAGTGAAATGGAAGATGCCTGTCATGAGCATCAGGCAAATCTTCTGCGTCAAGATCTGATGTGACGCCAGGAAGAATTAAGACGCATGGAAGAACTTCACAATCAAGAAATGCAGAAACGTAAAGAGATGCAACCAAGGCAAGAAGAAGAACGACGTAGAAGGGAAGAAGAGATGATGATTAGTCAGCGTGAAATGGAAGAGCCAATGAGACGCCAAAGAGAGGAAAGTTATAGCCGGATGGGCTGCATGGATCCAGGAGAAAGAGACCTGAGAATGGGTGGTGGAGGAGCAATGAACATGGGAGATCCCTACGGTTCAGGAGGCCAGAAATTTCCAGCTCTGGGAGGTGGTGGTGGGCATAGGTTACGAAGCTAATGCTGGAGTCCCACCAGCAACCATGAGTGGTTCCACGATGGGAAGCGACATGCGTACTGAGCGCTTTGGGCAGGGAGGTGCCGGACCTGTGGGTGGACAGGGTCCTAGAGGAATGGGGCCTGGAACTCCAGCAGGAGATGGTAGAGGGAGAGAAGAATATGAAGGCCCAAACGAAAAGCCCCGATTTTAGATGTGATGTCTAGGTTTTCATTCCAGTTTGTTTTTGTCTTTTCTTGCTTAGATACCAATCTTTTAAATTCTTGCATTTTAGTAAGAAAGCTCCCTTTTTATGGATGTTAGCAGTTTATTGACCTAATATTTGTTTTTTTTTAAGATTTTAATTTTTTTTAATTTATTTATTTGACAGAGACAAAGATAGCAAGAGCAGAAACACAAGCAGCAGGAGTGGGAGAGGGAGAAGCAGGCTTCCGCGGAGCAGGGAGCCCGATGCGCGGCTTGATCCGAGGACCATGGGATCATGACCTGAGCCGAGGGCAGACACTTAACTGACTGAGCCACCCAGGTGCCCCTTTACCTAATATTTGTAAATGGTCTGTTTGGGCAGGTAAAATTATGTAATGCAGTGTTTCAAACAGGGGAATTTTTTTCCTTTTTATTTCCTTTTTTTTTTTTTTAACTGTATAATGTCCCTCAAGTCATGGCAGTGTACCTTGTGCCACTGAATTTCCAAAGTGTACCAATTTTTTTTTTACTGTGCTTCAAATAAATAGAAAAAATAGTTATAATATTGATCTTCAACTTTGCCATTCATGCTTCTATGCACATTAGGCTAGGTATTCCACTTTGAAAGCATGAGCGTGTCTAGGCCTTCGAATGGCACATGCCATTTCTGGGAAATGTATCTGTAGGCTAAGTATTGCTTTCTACAAATAAGTACCCCCTTGTTTTAAAAAGAAGAAATGCATATTGAAGTAGTTTCATGATTTGATTTGTTTGGCATTATAGGAAGCAAGCTGGTGCTAATATTTTTAAATGGTTATGTAAGCAAGCTGAACTGTAAATCTTCCTTCAGGAATGTGTATTAAGATTATGGAATGGGTGAGAAAGACTATTGGTAGGGGGAGAAAGTGGGTATGACTAAATGGCTCTTTATGGCCCTATGATCTATCCTTTCCTTGAAAGTTTCTGAAGAAAAAGTGGAAAGCTCATTCTGTTGCATTCCTCCATTCTTGTTTTTTTTTTTTAGATTTTTTATTTATTTGACAGAGAGAGACAGGCAGAGAGGGAACACAAGCAGGGGGAGTGGGAGAGGGAGAAGTAGGCTTCCCGCCCAGCAAGGAGCCTGATGCGGGGCTCGATCCCGGGACCATGACCTGAGCCGAAGGCAGCCGCTTAACGACTGAGCCACCCAGGCGCCCCCTCCATTCTTGTTTTTAAAAGAACAAGTCCCAAGCCCTACAAATGGCTTGTATTGAACTTTCACATTTGAATTAAAGATTGTTAAACATGAAAAAGAAAAAAAAGAGATCACTCTGTCTTCAGTAATGTCTGCCCACCTTAAACTTTAATTAAGCTTGCAAGACAAAACAAATGAAGGTGTTGAGAATAAAGGTAAAAATCAGTCCAGCAGAAGATGGGAATAATGGAGTTGGGAGAGGACATTTTTCATGGGAGCTGGCAGATAAGGATGGAGGCATACAAAATGAGCTACTCACTCCCAGCTCAGTCATGCAATCCTGATCATACTGTGGGTCCTGCCTAGTTACCATCTTCAGAAAACCTTTTACTGGGACAAATAGCACAGTCCACCAACTCTCTAAAGCTCTTTCTACACTGCATATATTTCTGTTTCTCATCATATAAACACAAAACTTGAACTGATTGACAACAGATGGAGGAAAGCCAAGAAGCCCTGGGTAGTGAGAAATCTAAGAAGATGTGGGTAACCTACCTCCACAACATATTTTGAATCCACACCCTAGTTTCCTTTCTTACTTCTTCATTGCCTGAGACCTGAATCATTCTGGAAGGTCACCAACTCATGTTCAGCTTCCAGCTTTTCTTAATCTGGATTTCTGTAAACTCTTAATAAAAAGACTTTCTTTTAGGGGCCCCTGAGTGGCTCAGTTGGTTAAGCATCCAACCTGTGATTTCGGCTCAGGTCATGAGATCAAGCCCCGGGTCAGGCTGTATGTTCAGTGAGGAGTCTGCTTGAGATTCTCTCTCTCCCTTTCCCTCTGCCCCTCCCCCTGCTCACACTTTCTAAATAAATAAATAAATAAATAAATAAATAAATAACTCTTAAATAAATAAAGATCCACACTACCATGACTTACCCACCAAGTTCAAGGAGGAAAGATGTGTGCATGAGGGAATCCTGTACACTGATTTGGACCAGGATGAGCTGATGCAGAAGCTGTTTGTAATGAGGAAACTGACTCCATGTTTCCCGTCTGAATATTGATGGCTCTCAGTCCTCACCCTCCTCTTCCCCCTGTGCCCTTGTGTGAACATGCTCCTAGAAAGGCTGCGGACTTCCTCTGCTGGCAGGAACACTTGCCCCCATGTTAAAAGCCCTGGTTGGTCTCCTTCCCTTACTCTCTCAAGCCACTTGGGGCTACTCAAGAGGCCTGCCCTGCTGCCCAAAGACCTCCATTATGTGAGCTTTACACCTTTCCATACTCTCTCAGTATGTGTGTGGCACCATCAGTTTGAACATTTTAAAACAAACTTCAGGTAGGGTCCATCTGCCTCTGCAGAAGAGCATGATGCTGTTTGGTTGGGATGCCTTGGCAAACTGCCGTTGGCAGAGGGAGCTCACAGGAACTGAGGGCTCCTGGGGTCTACGGGAAGAGTCAGTGATGAGCCCTAAGAAGAAATGGACTGCACCTGCACCAAGGGAATTGCTCCACAAGAAGCAATCTCTGAACAACGCAGCTTGCTAGAGAAAGGCACTAGCTTTGCACAAATTGCACAGGCCCAGAGGGCATGTTGCCAGCCTCCAGCAGCACCTGGTGAGGATGATTATTCCTACCTCCTTAATCACTCTTCTCTCCTCACTCTCCATGGTCCAGGGGGGGGGGCCATGCCAAATGTTTCAGAAATGAGGAAGGAGAATCCTAGAGAAGAGAATCCATCCAACCCCCTCGCCTCCCAGTTTGAAAATTTCCTGCTCACTAAGACCCTCTACATAAAAACCTGAACCTTGAATGGAGGGTGGACATGGAGACTCTTACATGGGACTCATCCTTCTAAGTACAAAATTGAGACTGGACTAAAAATGACTGTAGGGTTTTTTAATACCTCAGATTGACCAGAAATATGCAATGGCCTGAGTTTTCCTCCAAGGGCAAGGGGAAACAAGCAAAGTTGAAGAGGTACAGGGAAAACCAGTGAAATTGTCCCTTGTTTCTTCAACATTCTGATTACAGTAACAAATAACCACTGCTACCACCATTCCCCAAAGTGAAAAAGGAGAGAGTTCATGGCAGTTCCACTGGCTGGCTTGACTCTGACATCAGCAGACCACAGAAATTGATCTAGAAAGTGTACAGTCTTCTCAGAAGGCTCTGGAAGTAAGGGCCAGTGACTTTCCAGTCTAATTATAGTCTGTGAAGAGATTCTAGAGAAACACTTACAGATCATCACAGGCCACTCAAGGCCTGCAGTTACCTGGCTTCACCTATCAACTTAGGACATACCTTGGAGATATCTAAGATTATATTACAAGAGTTTACTTGTCTAAAAATATATAAGAATGTGTCTTTTGAGTTAGGGATTGAGATTTCATCAATGAATCGGCAAAGCTTCAGATAAACTAGTTAATTTGGTGGGTTTGCCCAATAGCCAACAAAGGCTCTAAGTTTGGCAGTGGACTTCAAGGGTCTATGTGCCATCACCCTCAACCACCCTCTGCCACTTACTCATCCAGACTATGGCTGAACATTGTGCCTCTCATACTGCCCTTTCTGACTAGGGCAAGGCCAGGCTCTTCATTCCCCCTTCTGTGGAGCAAAATCCACCTCCATCCTGCACCCATTAACTCTGGCTCTAACTCTGCGGTCATGGGTAACAGCCTGATTTTCTTTCCTTGAGGAAGCTCTAGCTGTGTGAAAGCAGATATCAGCCTCAGTGAGTCTTTTATTCTTCTTCATATGATCTGGGTTTAGTTTCCTCACTAATCCAAAGACCCTCTTATAATATGTTCCACTTCCTCTAAGCCTGAGCAAGTAAGCTGTGAGTTCCATGCTCCAAACACATGGTGTGGACTCTAGCCAAGAACAAGGAGAATTGCTCCAAATTCCTCCTCCTTCTAAGAATATCTATCAATGGAGCAGGCATGTACAGGAATACCTTGGAGATATTGCAGATTCAGTTCTAGACCACCCCAATAAAGCATATACCACAGTAAAGCATATACCACAACAGAGCAAATCAAATAAAATTTTTTTTGTTACCTGGTGTATATACAAGCTATGTTTACACTACACTGTACTCTATTAAGTGCAATAGCTTTATGTCTAAAAATAACATACATACCTTCATTTAAAAACGCTTTATTGCTAAAAAATCCCAACCATCATCTGAGCTTTCAGGAAGTCATAATCTTTTTGCTGGTGGAGGGTCTGGCTCCAATGTTGACAGCTGCTGACTGCTCACGGTGGTGGCTGATGAAAGCTGGGGTGGCTGTGGCAATTTCTTAAAACAACACAACAATGAAGTTTGCCCATCAATTGACTTTTCCTTTCACAAATGATTTCTCTGTAGCACACACAGTTTGATAGCATTTTACCCACAGAATTTCTTTGAAAATTGGAGTCCATCCTCTCGATCCCTACACCTGCTTTATCAACTAATTTTATGTAATATTCTAAATCCTTCATTGTCATTTCAACAATCTGCACAGCACCTCCACCAATGGTAGATTCCATCTCAGGAAACCACTTTCTTTGCTCATCCATAAGAAGTGACTCATCTGGTCAAGTTTTATAATGAGATGGCAGCAATTCAGTCCCCAATCTTCAGACTCCACTGCTGATTCTAGTTCTCTTGCTGGTTCTACCATATCTGCAGTGACTTCCCCTACTGAAATCTTGAACCCCTCAAAGTCATCCATGAGGGTGGGAATCAATTTTCTCCAAATTCCTGTGAATTTTGATATTTGACCTCTTCCCAAGAATCATGTATGTTCATAATGGCATCTAGAATGTAAATCTTTTCCAGAAGTTTTTCAGTCTACTTTGCCCAGATCCATCAGAAGAATCTATGGCAGCTATTGCCTTACGAAATGTATTTCTTAAATAATAAGACTTGAAAGTCGAAATTACCCCTTGATCCATGGGCTGCAGAATGGATGTTGCATTAGCTGATGTGAAAACAACATTCATCTCGTCGTCGATCTCCATCAGAGCTCTTGGGTGACCAGGGGCATTACCAGTGAGTAGTAGGTCTCAACAGTGAGCATAAAATATTCAGTAAACCATGTTGCAAACAGTTGAGCTCTAACCTAGGCTTTGTTGTTCCATTTATAGAGCACAGGCAGAGTAGATTTTGCATAAATTTTTAAGGGCCCTAGGGTTTTTGGAATGGTCAATAGGCACTGGCTTCAACTTAACGTCACTAGTTGCACTAGCCCCTAACCAGAGAGTCAGCCTGTGTTTTGAGGCTTTGAACCCAGGCCTTGACTTCTCCTCTCCAGCTATGAAACTCCTAGATGACTCTTCCAATAGAAGGCTGTTTTGTCTACACTGAAAATCTGTTGTTCAGTGTAGCCATCTTCATGAACTATCTTAGCTAGCTCTCTGGATAACTTGTTTTGCAGCTTCTATATCAGCACTTGCTGCTTCACCTTGCACTTTTATGTTTTGGACACAGCTGCCTTCCTTACACCTCATGAACCTACCTCTGCTAGCTTTAGACTTTTATTCTGCAGCTTCCTCACCTCACTCAGACTTCATGAAATTGAAAGAGATAGAGCCCTGCTCTGGATTAAACTCTGGCTTAAGGGAATGTAGTAGGTTTGATCTTCTATCCAGACCACTCAAACTTTCTCCATATCAGCAATCAGTCTATTTTTCTTTCTTGTTATTTGTGTGTTCACTTTTCATTTCCTTCAAGAATTTCTCCTTTATATTCACAACTTGGCTTAACCCTATAGAAGCAAAAAGACCTAGCTTTAGGCTTCAGCTTTCAACATGCTTTCTTCACTGAGTTTATTTTTAGCTATTGATTAGAAGTAAGAGATGTGTGATTCTTCCTTTCACTTGAACACTAGTGGCCATTGTAGGGTCTTTAATTGGCCCAATTTCAATATTGTTGTGTCTTAGGGAATAAGAAGGCTGAAGGAGAGGGAGAGAGATGGGGGAATGGCTAGTTGGAGGAGTCAGGACACACACAACATTAAATATTAAGTTCACCACTTTATATGGGTGTGGTCTGTGGTGCCCCAAAACAATTACCATAGTAACATCAATGATTACCATAATGAATATAATAATGATGAAAAAGTTTGAAATAGTACAAGAATTACCAAAATGTGACACAGAGACACAAAGTGAGCAAATGCTTTTGGAAAAATAGCACCAACAGACTTGGCTCAATGCAGGGTTGCCACAAACCTTCAAACTATAAAAAACACAATATCTGCAGTAAAATGAAGCTTGACAAAATGAGATATGCCTGTACACATATGATGTTGTGTAGTGATTTGTGATTTACAAAACACTTCCCATAGACCATTTCTAGGTTTTATAGCAGAATCAATATCGACAATGCAACATGTATGTAAACATAACATTGTGCAGTGATTTATAGTTTACAAAACACTTTCCCATATGCTGTCTAGCATATATAGCAGCCAATTTATAGTAGACTCACTTGAAAAATGCTAATCATTTCAACCTCTCATCTTTTTTGTAGCTGTTGATACTGAAAATCTTCTCCCCTTTCCATTTTTGCATAGGAACTGCTCTGATCATTTGGGATTGTCAGGATTCTCACAGATGTCCCATCTTCCAATCCTGCATGAATATGAATCACTGCAAGATAGCAGAGTCCTATAGTTAAGACTAGGCAATGAAATCAGAAAAATGGGGTTCAAATTTTGGCTCCCCCTTTGTGATCATGGGCATATTTCATTTCTTTGCCTGTTTCCTTATATAATAATGGGTTCATTATAAGACCTATCTCTTGTGGGAATCAATTGAGATCATCCTGTGCAACGCTTAGCACAAAGCCTGGCAGATGGCTAGCCCGCTTGTTACTTGTACTTATTCTTGTTGCTGGTGACGATATTTTGGATGTCATTGATTTCTGTGCCCAGAGGGTTGGTTGACAATGTCGAAGACAAGCACTGCAGCACACCGAGAGAAAATTTCCCTGTGGAGACATTGATTCATTTACCAGTCATTAAACATATAAACTAACTTCCCTAATTTATTTGTAAATGACCTATCTTTTTATATTTCTCTCATCTACAAGGCTAGTATAATGTCTGTCTTCTTTTCAACCCTTTGAAAAATTTCAAATGTTCTGTTTTCATCATAAACTTATAACCTACTAATGAAATCCTAAAATAAAGATATTCTACAAATTGATTTTTTATTATGACAATCAAAATGGGGTTTCAGCCAGTTATCGATTATTTGGTCCAAAATGTCTTTGTCAAAACATGAACGTGGGAATGAGTGAAGGGAGAATTAATTCATTCTTCTATCTAGCTGCCATTAGTCTGCACATGCTCTTGAGCGGGTTTTTCCTGGTTGGAATGATGACTTAAAAATCCATGTCCTCACGCTGGAGATCAAACAAGAAATTTTTTTGAAAATCATGGTGGGCTTAATGAAGCTCAACTGACATACAAATTGTCTGACAAGGAATGTAACTAAGAAGTTTTTCAACCCAAACATGGAGAAGTAGCAAATGAGAATGTGTACCCACATACCATGCTCATAGGTGGGAAACCACCACTGACCACATGAACACAGGAAAGGGACAACCCGGACATCCAGAGCAGAGGATGCCTAGGGTGGCAGTGTGTTCACAGTGTAGCGGACACAATGAAACCAGGACGGCTCATTCTGCACCAAAGATGTTCACCATCCTAATTCTAGAAAACTTGCAAAGCTCTGACCCGGCTGATTAGGCACAGCACTTACCAGAAAGGACAGGGGGATTGTGACCCTCAAGTTGAACTAGACATGTTTTCTCTTTATTTTACTAGAAGTGCTGATTTCTCTCTGTTCAGCTCCACACAGCTGATGTGACAACAGCATCTAGACTGAATGCTGTAAATAATTGTGGTCAAACTATTTTAGAAGTCTGTTTCAGAACACAGAGGTCGGTGTTGACTTCATTTGCACTTACATTGCCATCATTTCTTACGACGGCTCCTCTCTGGCACCCCAAGCCTGGAGGTCATAACAGCTCCCCACTTCCATTGCTCCAGAGTGTCCCTCTGGCCCCCAGTGTGTCTTTTCACTTGCCCGTAGCTTTGTAAATTGATGGCTTACTAAAATGTCCTCAGTTGCCCCACCTGAGCACGTCATCTGCTCCCTTCTAGGACACTGACTGATACAGCTCCCCTTTCTTTTTCTTTTAATAATACAGAATAAAGAAAGAGGAAGAACAAAATAATTGGAAGGCATGAAAAAACTCGGTTTCATTAGGAACCTCATTACGTGGGGGTGGTCACTAAAGATGATGATAATCATGAGAAGGAGGACTTTTGACTGTGGCTTAGTTATTCTACTCAGTCTATCACATATAAAAGCACATTTGGAAATAGGAAACATTCTTTCACAGTGCAGATGAGTTCCAGAAATTTGAGGCAGGTGTTTTAAATCAGGTAACCGTATTCAAGAGTGAGAGATAGAAAGCCTGAGACCTTTAATAAGTGCTCTGCAAAATGGAGGCAGAGAGAGGTATTACCAGAATCTGAAAGTAAACCTAAGTGCCAATAAAGTCTGTTTAGTTTAGTTAACAGTAATGTTAACATGTTGGTTTCTTAGGTTCAACAAACACACCGTGCTATCGTGAGATGTGGTCATTGGGGGAGGCTAAAACTGGGCGAACTGTCTCCAGGGTAACGATCCACCCTGTCTTGAAAACGTTTCTGTATATCTAAAACTACTTAAAATTTTAAAAATTTCTTTGAAACAAAAAAACTAAGTCTATGGAAATAAAAAACTTACAATTTTAACAATTTTCATTATAAATCATTTAACTTACACTCACGCAATGATGTCTAAGAAAACGGAGAATTCTGAACAAAATTTTATTTTCAGAAAGGTCATTCTTGGGGTGCCTGGGTGGCTCAGTCAGTTAAGTGTCCAACTTTGGTATTGGCTCAGGTCATGATCTCAGGGTCATGGGATGGAGCCGCATGTTGGGCTTCATGCTCAGTGTAGAGTCTGCTTGAGATTCTCTCTTTCCCTCAGCCTCTGCCTCTCGCCACCCACCGAACCTCCTGTGTGTGCACGCAAGAATGTTCTCTCTCTCTGTCTCAAGTAAATAAAAACATAAAATCTTTTTTTTTTTTAATCCACCAATCTTTTTGATCCCCTGCTTTACTTTTAGGCTACTCTTTAGGTTTTATACAGTAAACATGTATTACTCTTAAAAGAAAACAATGATGTTATAGTTTATGATAAAATCAATTTCCGGGGCGCCTGGGTGGCTCAGTTGGTTAAGCGACTGCCTTCGGCTCAGGTCATGATCCTGGGGTCCCGGGATCGAGTCCCGCATCGGGCTCCCTGCTCGGCGGGGAGTCTGCTTCGTCCTCTGACCCTATCCCCTCTCATGTGTTCTCTCTCTCTCTCATTCTCTCTCTCTCAAATAAATAAAATCTTTAAAAAAAAAATCCATTTCCGTTTTAGTTCAAAAACCCTACCAGCTTCTGATGGGCTGGTCAGTGTCCATCACCTCCACCCCCACCTGCTCTGTCGTCCTACCATGCAAGGTCATCACCTGTTGCCAGAAAGCTCCTTCTCAAGTACAAAGCTCTCAGTTTCTACCTCAGAGGCCAGGAGCAGATTGCTCTCCACACTCAAGGGAATCAAATGTCCTGGTTCTTCCCCCACTTCAGTCCCACAGTCTGTTCCACAGACCACGGATGAAAGCGCGATGGCACTTTGGATGAGGGTAGATGGCACCGTGTCCTCAGACTTGCCACTGCAGCTGGCATCCTGCTTATTCCCGCCAACCACCACCAACACACATAGCTTTCCCTGCAACTCCATGTTCTGTGTTGTGATAGAACACACTTAGGGCAGAGCTTCCCAACAGGGTGCAGCCCCCGGGCTTGTGACCTCTAGAGTCCACAGGGAAGCTGGGCAGAAGTCTGGGTGTTGGGAGCCCCCAGGTCTGTGGCCAGCCTCAAGCAGCC
>NW_025409840.1:0-10743 GCF_002201575.2 Neomonachus schauinslandi
TCGGGGTGCGGGCCCGCCTGGACGCGGGCTGTCTGCCCGCCCGGGTGATGTCACTCCCACCTCACGAGCGCGGCGCTGGGTCTCGGGGCACCCGTTCCGCCGCCGCCCGCGCCGTGGCGCGGACCGTGCAAGCACCCCTGCCCCCGACGACGCCCCTGGCCGCGGGGTGGGGGTGTGCTGACACCTCCTCCCGCTGCGCGCAGCGGGCCCCGTTCACAGCAGCCTTTGCGGGGGCGCGCCGCCTCGGCTCTGCGGGGGTCCGGGGCCCCCACGTCCGCACTCCGCGCAGCTGGCACCCCTGGGAGCGCACGGCCGCCTGGAGCCGAGGTTCCCGTACCGTGGCTGGTGGACTTTGCTGGCTGGGGTGCGCGCGCTCCTCCGGGGTGAGGAACCTTGCTCAGGGCTGCCTCCCCCAGGCACAGGGTTCCTGCCTGCTTGGCGTCGGCCCCTGCCAGGTATCGGTGCCCGGGACCAACGCTTTGGCTCGCCGCCTGCGTGGTCTCGCTGGGTGGCTCTCAGCCGAGGGGGCGTGAGGTGCCCGAGGTTTGACGACAGGCCCGCCGGTGTCAGCTTGCAGAGGACAAAAGATTCCTCTGCTGTAGTCTTTCCCGGTGGCGTTCCCAGTCCCCGGGCCTTGGTGCTGGGCCTCCCAGTGGGGAGACCACCGCCTGCTGCCGGGCCCTAACGCGTCCCTCTTCCAGAGCCTCTGGTGCTTTACGTGGCAGCGTCAGCGGCCCCCCGGGTTGGGGACTGCCCTCCAGCATCACTTCCCAGTGGGCCGGAGCCCGAGGCCTCTTCGGAGGGCCCGTGGTGGCCCCTGGCTTAGGACCGCCTGGTGTTAGTTCCCAGGACTCAGCCTTCTGCCCCTCTGCCCTGGTCTCCCTCAGGCCTGGCTGTGCCCTCTTTCCTGAGCTGAGGTTTTGGGGCTGGCCTTCATTAGTTTGGGTCTCTCTCTGCAGTGGCTGCTGGCCTCTGTGGGTCTGGCACACTGCTCACCCCGCCCCCAGAATGGGCTCCTTGAGGGGCTGAGACTTTTGGCGAAGCCTCCTGGGCCAAGGTTCCCCGGTTTCAGTTCTGTTTGAGACCTTTGCCATGAGCCTGCGAGCTCTGGGGTGCCTGAGACGCCCCCTGTCTCAGAGTGGGCCTGCTGTGGTTACTTTTCCCCTGCAGTGGGGGCTCCCTGCCCTTTACGAATGGGGCTTTTCCCGTGGTGGCACCTCCCCTCCAAGGCTCAGGCTCCCCCTTTCTGGTCCTTTCTGGGGGGTCTGTCTGCAGGGGGAGGGGCTGTTGCATCTGTGGTGAAGGCTCCTGCCCACTGTGGCCCCCAGCTTGTCCAGAGGGTGCACATACCCTGGGCCCGTGGTGCCTCCCACAGGTCCAGTGCTGTCCTCTCCGGGCCTGAGCTGTTGCCCACTTTGAGGGCCTGGGACCTCACCTCCCTCGGCTAGGGCTCTTGTTGCGCTGGCACCGTGCTCTGACTCCTTCAGGGCTTGTGGCCGCCAGTCTGTGCCCGCCGTGGGGGCATCACCCCCTCCACTGCACTGGTGCCCCAACCCCTCAGTGCGGCGTGCCTTGTGCAGCGTATAAACTCGGCGTCCTCTCCGTCTGGGCTGGGGGCAGGCAGTACAAGCTGCTCCGGGGCACTTCGAGGCGTTTCTGTGTTGGGGTCCGGGCCCTGTCCCGAGCTCCCAGGCCAGAGGCGTTTCCCCCGTTCCGGTTTGCGTCCTCCACTCTGTGCCGCTGTCTGCCGGGTCCTTTCTCTGGCCGCCTCTCCTTCCTGGAGCGGGGACCTTCCTTAGGTGGGGACTGGCCCACCGTGGTGTGTCAGCTGGCCCTCGGCCGAGGGTGTAGCCGTTCTCTTGGTTGGCCCTTGGTGGAGATTCATGCTCCCTCTCGTCTCAGGTGTCACACCCACTCTCCGCGTCCGAGTGGGCTCCTGTGGAGGGTGCTGGTAAGGGCCTCGGGGCCTCTGGTCCTCCTCAAGCGTGCGCTCATGCGCTGTCCCGCCGGTAGCTGCTAGCCATGTGTGGTGGAGTAATTGAAATGAAAAGTTCCACTGTTTTGTTCCTGAGCCGCATTTTCAGTGCTCAGGGACACTGGTAGCGCAGAAACAGAACGTTTCTGTTTTTGTGGAAAGCGTTGGACGGGACTGTTCTTGAGATGTTTCCTTCCCTGTGGGTGGGGACCCTCTTGGTGTGACCTCCCCTTGGGTTGGGGCTCTTAGTCCTCGCTGGCGTTAAAGCTGCTCTGGGGCACCCTGCCCTGGGCCTCTCTCAGGGAGCCATGCTTTTCAGCAGAGGCCCCCTCTCTGGGGGTGACCTCAGGCAGTGCGCGAGTCCCCTTGGCATAGCCCCTCTGCAAGGCTCCTGGATCTCCCCCGATCTTGGCGTCAGACCCTAAGGTGTGGCTTCCCCCGGGCCAGAGCTCCTGGGGACTCCCCCTTTGAACCTAGTCTCCTCTGGATTGCGTATACTTGAGGGTGAAGATGCCTCTAAGTACTGGGCTTGCGTCCCGATGGTTGATGTTTCCCTGCATCTGCGTTACCAGCGTATCTGATACGCACCTCCTTAGTGTGCAGACGGCGCTCTCACCGCTGAGGTCCCCTTTCACTCTCCTGGCCCTCTCTGGGGTGATGCCTTCTGCCCCCACACATCTAATTCTTGGTGTCGGTGTCTTTGGGTTGGGTTGTCTCCTGTGTTTTAAAGATTCTGCCCTGGAATAAGCTTGGTGGTGTATGGCCCTCTTCTGCTTGGGATCAAGCCCTGACACGATGGGTGGGTTTAGCTCTTCCTGATGCCAGGCATTTGCCGTCTCTCACTGCTCCCCTTCCGTCCCCTGCAGTTCTTACAGACGGCATCTGGCCCTTCTCCCCGCAAACTCTTCATATTCTGACCTGTCTGAGGGGTCACCTCTCCGGTTTTAGGATTCTAGTCACCAGTGTACCCTGCTCCTCTGTGGGCCTTGCTCCCCAGCACTCAGCCATGGGCTGCTTGACTTCTTCTTGCTCTACAACGTCTGGAGTGTCATCTGGGGAGAAGGTGTTCCATGCTCTAGGAATTTCCCACTTCCTGGGGAAAAGTACACCTGTTTCCTTGTTTCAGCAAACTTCCGGAGCCTTCAGACCCTGTGCTGGGCTGTCGGGGCAGCATAAGTAGAACTTGGTCTTGATAGTAAATGCGTCTTCCCTCTACCATCCCACGTACCCTCCCGTTCCCAGCCTCATCCACGCATCTGTGTTTGGCCAGCCGGGGAATAAACGTGTGTCCTTTCCTTCTCTGTCAGCAGCGTCCGTCTCCAAGAGAGTATGAAGAGAGTGCGTCTGTAGGGCAGGGAAGATGGCGGACAAGCGCAAACTCCAAGGTACTGGTTTCCTTGCTTGCTGCCTTTGTAACCCCATGCTCACTGCCCTCCGAACTCCTCCTCTGATGCCTGCTGCCGTGGCAGGGTGCTAACAGCCTTCTCTCCTCCCCGGCCAGGTGAGATTGATCGCTGCCTCAAGAAGGTGTCCGAGGGCGTGGAGCAGTTTGAAGATATTTGGCAGAAGGTACAGGGCCTGGAGTCCTAAAAATCTGGGTCTCCAGGGAGGAGAGCACAGGAAGAGGTTCAGGGTCTCTGGGTGTAGGCCAGGGAAAGGGGTTGTGGGTCCAGGTGCTGAAGACCTTAGAAGCAGCTCTGAGATGGATTGGGCGGCGGGTGTGGGGGGGTGGTGTTCCCAGAGGCTCCAGCCCCAAGAGACTGGAGTTTTACCACTGGAGTGGGCACGAGGGCCCCAAGTCCCACATTGATTCCTGGGTTCTCTTCATCCCTCAGCTCCACAACGCAGCCAACGCGAACCAGAAAGAAAAGTATGAGGCTGACCTAAAGAAGGAGATTAAGAAACTTCAAGTGAGGAGACTAGGGCCCCGGATTCCTGCATCCCGAGGGCAGAGGGAGCAAGGAGGAGGGGGCTGGCGGCTTTGGTGCCCAGGTCCTAAAGCAGTGTGACTGTCTTGCTTTTCCCCCACCTGCAGCGGCTGAGGGACCAGATCAAGACATGGGTAGCGTCCAACGAGATCAAGGACAAGAGGCAGCTCATAGACAACCGCAAGCTCATTGAGACGGTAGGAGCCCAGAGCCTGGAACCTGAGAGGTGGGAGGAGGCCAGTTCCCAGGTCCCCAGAAGGCCCTGGAAGAGGAAGGTTTCTCCGCCCGGGGGAAGGGGAGAGGCGATGGGCTGGGACCTCCTGCCAACTGCGCTGTCCACAGCAAATGGAACGGTTCAAAGTTGTGGAGCGAGAGACCAAGACTAAAGCCTACAGCAAGGAGGGCCTGGGCCTGGCACAGAAGGTGGACCCTGCCCAGAAGGAGAAGGAGGAGGTTGGCCAGTGGCTCACGGTGAGTTAGGGGCAAGAGGAGGAGAGGACTCCGGGGCCCTGATCCCTGGGCGTCTGTGGGGACACTGGCTGACCACCCGTCTCTCCCCCAGAACACCATTGACACCCTGAACATGCAGGTGGACCAGTTTGAGAGTGAAGTGGAGTCACTGTCCGTGCAAACGCGCAAGAAGAAGGGTGACAAGGATGTGAGTGGGGGGACCCTGCGCCTGGGGGACAGAGACAGGCTGGCGAGCGGGGGGTTTGGCGGCCACTGGGGTTGGCGCATGTTGGTGAGCCAGTCTCGGGGGTCCGGCCTCGGAGAACAGTGGTGCCGCGGAAAGGAGCGGTTTGGGGGAACACGCTGGGCTGTGCCGGGGTCGCAGATGAGGCGAGAGCAGATGGCGCGCAGGGTGGGGCGGTCTGAGAGCTGAAGCCGTGGCCTCCTAGCTCCGAGAAGGCCCAGGTCCTGAGGCAGTAGGGAGAGGCGAGGCTCATTTGGGCTGAGAAGAGCAGTCTTGCAGCAAAGCCAGATCTAGGGGCCCAGATGCCAAAACTCCAGGGTTGTAGGGTGTGGGTTCAGGGTGATGCAACTGTACTCACTGGCACAGGAAACACGGGGAATGGAGAGCTGGGTCCAGGGGTGGGGGGGGCAGTGGGAGATGTGCCCGGTTTGGGGGTCTGAGACGTTGAGGGGTTTGGGAAGTGGGAGCCTGGAGGAGAGATGCAGTAGGTCCTTGTGGAGGGGGCAGCGGATTTAGAACTGAGGCCTTGAGGGAGGGGCAGGTGCCTGGAGAGCCCAGGAGCTCAGCTGCTGAATCTGGACTCCCTCGGGGTGGGCGGTTAGGAGGACAAAGATGATGGCTCCCTGCAAATGGGCATCAGCACTGCTGCTGTTAGGGCTAGATGGGGGTGGGGTGGGCTGCAGTTCTGAGATGTGGGCTGTCGGTAGCCGCAGAGGGCCGCGGTGTAGGAGGCACAGGGCTTTCTGGTCTTCTAGAAGTTTCCCGGGATGTCTAGGCAGGAGCTGGGGGTCCTCGAGGAGCTGGACGGGGGGCATACCCCACACTGCCCACGGCAGGAGGGGCTGGAGTGGAGCCTCTGGGTCTCTATGGGGGTCGGGGACCAAGGACAGGTTCTGTGGGGGCAGGAGGGGCCCGGGCAGGTGCCCTGCAGCCCCTGAGCCTGGCCCTGGGCTCGCCAGCAGAAGCAGGACCGGATCGAGGGCCTGAAGCGGCACATCGAAAAGCACCGCTATCACGTGCGCATGCTGGAGACCATCCTGCGCATGCTGGACAACGACTCCATCCTCGTTGACGCCATCCGCAAGATCAAGGACGATGTCGAGTACTACGTCGACTCGTCCCAGGACCCCGACTTCGAGGAGAATGAGTTCCTCTATGACGACCTGGACCTCGAGGACATTCGTGAGGCCCGGGGTTGGCCTGTGGGTGCGGGGCGGTGAGGGCCGGGTGGGCGGGCATCCGAGCCCATCGAGCACACCCCTCCCTCCTTCCACAGCACAGGCGCTGGTCGCCACGTCCCCGCCCAGCCACAGTCACATGGAGGACGAGATCTTCAACCAGTCCAGCAGCACACCCACCTCGACCACCTCCAGCTCGCCCATCCCGCCCAGCCCGGCCAACTGCACCACGGTGAGGAGGCGGCCTGTGGGATGGGAACTGAGGACGCGGGGTTTGGGCGTCCCGGGTCCGGGCCCGGAGGGCCGGACAGGGCTGCGCGGGGGTCCTGGGGTGCGGCGAAGGCCGGAGGCCGCGCAGCGGGGCGGCTCAGGCAGGGATCGAGGGCTGGGTTCCCCGGGGAGAGCAGCCTCCTGGGTCCGTGAGAGGCTGACAGGCGGTGCTGGGCCCTGGAAGACGGACCCGGGGTCCCCGCTGAGGCTCAGAGCATAGGCAGCGCGGCGGCCCTGGCAGCTTCGGAGATGGGCGTCTCTGTCGGGGCCCTAGAGGTCACACACGTGTCCGACTGCGCCTCTCTCACCTCAGGAAAACTCTGAAGATGACAAGAAGAGGGGACGCTCGACGGATAGCGAAGTCAGCCAGGTGGGTGTGCCCTGCGAGCGCCCCCCAGGACAGGAGCGGCCTTCGGGGAGCACTGCTCCTCGAGCCAGGGTGTCAGGGAGCAGCCTGCTGGGAGGGCACCGAGGGGGCTAGTGTGGGACCCGGGTGAGCACCTGGGACCAGGAAGGAGTGGGGCTCAGGACCCCTTGATGTGTAGCGAGCGCGAGGTGCCAGGGGGCCGTGAGGCAGTGCTTGGCCGCTGCTGCGCCGTGGGTGTGTCACTCCTGCTTTCTGGGGGGGGGGGGGGTCATCCGCGGCCCCTCCGGTTGCTTTTGTGACCCTTGAAGTAACGTTCAGAACCACTGCCCGATTTTTGGCTGCTTTTCCTTCCTCTCTTGGACGGTTAGCTGGTTTCAGTTAGTCTGTTGAGGCCATGGCACTCGCCTGACCTCCAGGGGGTGTCTGTCCCTGACAAGAGCCCTATGGGACATCCCTGGAGGTGTCCATGCAGGATGCAGGGAGCTGGGTGTGGGCTGGAACGCGCGTGAGTGTTCAGGTGTGTCCCGCGGTGATGGAAGCTCTGACGGTCAGGTCAAGGGGAGGGCACAGCTGGGGGCAGCCAGGCCCTGCGAGGACAGCGGAGCCCAGCTTGGCGGGGGGGCGGGGCTCGGCCGACCGGCCGACCTGCCGGCCCACCGGGTCCTGACCCTTTTCTCCCCCCCCCCCCCCCGCAGTCTCCAGCCAAAAATGGCTCCAAGCCTGTCCACAGCAACCAGCACCCTCAGTCCCCGGCTGTGCCGCCCAGCTACCCGCCCGGCCCCCCGCCTGCCGCCTCTGCCCTGAGCACCGCCCCTGGCAACAACGGGGCCTCCGCCCCAGCAGCGCCCGCAAGCGCCCTGGGCCCCAAGGCCAGCCCAGCCCCCAGCCACAGCTCGGGCACCCCTGCGCCCTACGCCCAGGCTGTGGCCCCGCCGGCCCCCAGCGGGTCCAGCGCCGCCCAGCCCCGGCCCCCCAGCGTCCAGCCCGGCGGGGGCGGGGGTGGCGGTAACAGCGGCGGAGGCGGAGGCGCCGGCAAGCAGAACGGCACCACCAGTGAGCAGGGGGGCTGCAGGCGGCTGGGGGGCCCCGGGGCGGCCGGCCCGTTTTCATCCCGTCATCCTGCCCCCAGGTTACAGCTCGGTGGTGGCAGACAGCCCGGCAGAGGTGGCTCTCAGCAGCGCTGGGGGTGGCAGTGCCAGCAGCCAGGCTCCGGGCCCCCCGTCGGGCCCCCACAACCCACCGCCCAGCACCTCGTGAGTGGCCGTCCGCAGCCGCAGCCCCTGCCCCTGCCCTTGCCGGGACGTGGCCCACCTGGTCGGGTGTGGCGTCCCCACTTTTTTCCAGCCAGGACACTGTACCCAGCAGTCCCCTAGCTTTACGCTTTGCAGTGTTCTAAGACATCCTCGGGTAATCGGGATTGTCCTTAGAGTCCCCACACGTCCCCGGAACACGCCCCCTTTCCAGTGACCTGCCCCAGGCCCACCTGACTCCCCTCGGAGGGCTGCCTGTCCAGATCTCAGGTCAGACCTTTCCAGGGGGTCCCTGTTCTCAGAAGATTGCCCCAAGAAAGACCATGATTTCCGAGGGATGTAGGGAAGACCTCTTCCTGGGTCTGCTTCACCGCCAGGCTCTGGGTGGGCCGCCCCAAGGGGGCACCTGCCCTGCGTCCATCTCCCGTTCTGTGGGTGGACCAGTCACCTTCTTCATGCTCCTTCTCCATGGACCGTTGCAGGGGCCTGACTCGGCCCCTCCTCTGAGCCCTCTCCCCTTCTCTCCTTCCCAGGAAGGAACCCAGTGCGGCGGCCCCAGCAGGGGCTGGGGGTGTGGTCCCAGGCTCAGGGAACAACACAGGGGGACCCAGTCTCCTGGTGCCACTTCCCGTGAACCCTCCCAGCTCCCCGACACCCAGCTTCAGCGAGGCCAAGGCAGCCGGCACTCTGCTCAACGGACCTCCACAGTTCAGCGCTGCCCCAGAGATCAAGGTGGGCCTCCGGCTTGTGTGTTCTGGCCCCGCCGTCTCCCCTGCATGTTTGCTGTCCCCTTCCTCCAGGTCTGCCGGCCGCCCCGCCCCCTCTTCCTGTGGGGCTCTGGCTCTCTTCCCCCCCGCCCCCCGCCTGCTTGCTCTTCCCCACCACGTGCACCCTTGCCTGGACTCCCCGGGCTCCTCCACCATCCTGCTCTCTGGGACTCTTCCTGGGCTCCTGGTTGAACTTGCTCTTCTGCACTCTGGGTTCCCACCATCCTCTCTATTCTCGTGTCTCCTCGCTCCCTCACACACCCCGCCATCCAGCTCGCTGCCCTCCTTTTCCCTTCTGAGGGACCGTCTAAGTTGAGAAAACACTGACGTCCGCTCTGGGCCATGCTTCATGCCAGGTGAACACACCCAGTCCCACCTTCTCTACAGGAAGCCAAGCGGGACTGCGCGGGCCAGGGGCAGAGGGTGCCATGGACCCGCAGAGGTGCCTCGGACTTGGGGAGATGGCCCAGCAAGGCCTGGGGTGGGGGGAGATCTCTAAGCTGGGAGAGGTAGGGGCCCAGTGGCGGGAAAGGCTGAGGGAGGAAGGAGTGGTTCTCGTGCTGGAGTTCTAGGAGGGCAGCTGTCAGGGCTGAGGGAGAATGCCAGGGCAGGGCTCCACAGACAGGAGGAGGGGGTGCAGGCTGGCTGCGAGGCTGTGATGGGGTGTCCTAGAGAGGGCCGTGGGGTCCTGGGTGCCAGGGTCTGAAGGGGGAGCAGGATGTGGGGCTGACTTTCTGGGCCTGCGTTTAATCTCCGCTCCACCGAGTAAGCGTCCAGGTCCACGTTCCGCGTGGCCTTTTGTGGACAGAGCAGGTGCTTACAGTTGCCTCTCAGTTAGGACAGGACACTGAAGCGCTTGGAACAGCGTGTGGCCCAGAGTAAGCACGCGGTTTGGAGGAACCACGGACGGGAAATTTATGGAGTGTGTACCTTTCTGGAGTAAAGGGTCCGCTGGGTTGTGAGCAGAGAAGGGACACGGGCGGATGTGGCTGGGCAGGTCCCTCCGTGGCCACGGAGAAGAGCACAGAGGGCAGGTGGCGTGAGGGACGGGGAGATGGGGAGGCGGCACACAGGCCCGGGGCCCGCGGGCTGCGCTGACCGTGGCTCGGACACCTGCTCCGGGCGTGGCTTCAGGCCCGCCTGTCGGCCGGCAGGGCGCTGGGATGCCAGGGCTGGCGGGAGACTGCCCCATGGCCCTGCGTCAGCCGGTGGGGGCGTACGCAGCCCCCCGCCCCCAGCAGCATCCGGCAGCCTGGCTGCCCACGTGGAGGGAAGCCCGCCCAGAGGCCGTGCGCTGCCGGGCGTGCCCTGTGTGTGCACGCGGTTCGGTCTCCCGGCCGCCGTGGTCCTGCACGGTGGGGGCCCGGACAGGCGCTCTGCTGGTGCTGCCTGTGCCCCGCGTCCGCCTCGCGGCCCCCGTTAGCTGCTGTGGCGCCGTCCTTCGCGACCCCCGTCGGAGGGGCGGGCGTTGGGTGCCAGCTCTTCTCTCCCTGCAGGCCCCCGAGCCTCTGAGCTCGCTCAAGTCCATGGCGGAGCGGGCGGCCATCAGCTCCGGCATCGAGGACCCCGTGCCCACTCTGCACCTGACCGAGCGAGGTGAGGGGCTGGGGGCGGCGGCGGCGGCGGCCCGGCGAGGGGGCGGCCCCCACCCTGGCCTCACCGAAGGGCCTGGCCCTGGGCTCCCCGCAGACATGATCCTGAGCGGCACCTCTGCTCCGCCGGCCTCGGCGCAGCCGCCCCTGCAGCTGTCGGAGGTGAACATCCCGCTGTCGCTGGGCGTGTGTCCGCTGGGGCCTGTGCCCCTCACCAAGGAGCAGCTCTACCAGCAGGCCATGGAGGAGGCCGCCTGGCACCACATGCCCCACCCCTCAGACTCCGAGCGCATCCGGTGAGGGGCTGGGACCCGCGAGTGTGAGGGAGGCGGCCCCGGTGGGACCTGGCCCCCCGTCCCGAGAGCGCACGTGAGCGGTCCTGCAGGCCGCGTGCAAGAGCTGGGTCGGAGGCGTCCGGCGTGGGGGTGACCAGGCGCCCGAGAAGCCGCCCCCAATCCGTGAGGCAGGCCCTCACACCGCACCAGCTGTCGGGCGCAGGAACCAACCCTCCTGCTCCTCCACAGGCAGTACCTCCCCCGGAACCCCTGCCCGACGCCCCCCTACCACCACCAGATGCCACCCCCACACTCGGACACCGTGGAGTTCTACCAGCGCCTGTCAACCGAGACACTCTTCTTCATCTTCTACTATCTGGAGGTACAGCAGGGCCCCCGGGGCAGCCTCGGGCCCCCCGGCTTCGCCGCCACCGCCGCCGTCCCCCC
>NW_025409841.1:0-10741 GCF_002201575.2 Neomonachus schauinslandi
TATAGAGGTTCCTCAAAAAGTTAAAAATAGAACTACCCTATGACCCAGCAATTGCACTACTAGGTATTTATCCAAGGCTACAAAAATAGTGATTCGAAGGGGCACATGCACTCTGCTGTTTACAGCAGCATTATAATCAACAGCCAAACAATGGAAATTGCCCAAATGTCTGTTGATGGATGAATGGATAAAGAAGTTGTGGTACACACACACACACACACACACACACACACACACACACACACTGGAATATTACTCAGCCATCAAAAAGAATGAAATCTTGCCATTTGCAACAATGTGGATGGAACTAGAGTGTACTATGTTAAGCGAGACAAGTCAGTCAGAGAAAGACAGATACCATATGATTTCACTCATATGTGGAATTTAAGAAACAAAACAGATGAACATAGGGGAAGGGGAAAAAAAAGTGAGGGAAGCAAACCATAAGAGACTCTTAATTATAGAGAACAAACTGAGGGTTGACGGAGGGAGGTGGGTGGGGAATGGGTGAAACGGGTGATGGGTACTAATGAGGGCACTTGTGATGAGCACTGGGTGTTATATGTAAATGATGAATCACTAAATTCTACACCTGAAACCAATTTTACCATATACGTTAACCAAATAGAATTTAAATAAAAACTTGAAATAAAAAAAGAGAAAGGAACAAAATGCTCTGAGAGAGGAGAGCATGAACTAGTTTAGATTAGGAAATAAGGAAAGGCCAGCAAGGCACAGTTGACAGGGAGTATTCTAGGTGGAGGAAGCACCATATTTGAAGTCTCTGAGTTAATAAGGAGCTTATTGTGTTCAAGAAGCTAAAAGGAAGCCAGAATGGCTGGAATGCAATGAGCAACTGGGGAGCATGCTGTAAGACAAGATTGGAGAAGATATCAGAAACCAGATTATAAAAGGTCTTATAGGCCCTGTTGAGGATTTTAAATTTTCTTCTTTGCTTCTAAGAGCAATGGGAAGCAATTGAAGAATATTAGACTGAGGAATCTCATGCTCAGATTTTAGTTTGAAAAGATCACTGTGGTTGCAATATGAAGAATGGATTCGATTTGAGGATGACAAAAGCAGAACCATGAAAGCTCTTGTTGTAATGGTCTGGGTAAGAAAAGATGGTAGCCTAGATTAGGGGTGATATAGAGTAGCTGCATAAAAGTGAATCAATTCAAGATCTATTTTACAAGTGGAATTAACAGGACTGAATAAAATGTGTGAGAAAAGGGATGTTGAAGATATAAGAACCAACTTTGGTTGACTTACATGAAAAGGGAAATTAAAAAAAATAAGGATATTGAACAACTCACCAAATTGATTAAAAGGTGAGAGAATAATGATTAGAAATGATTGGTGCAAGTTCAGCAGAAACTAATTGACAGTCTCATCGGACTACCATCATAGGGATGAAAGAAGTGCCAACTGATTTTTTTATCTTTTCATCACATGCCCACAACAGAGAGGGAGGTGTCAAGGATGACTCCCTCTCTCAGACAATAGAACTCTCAGAGTTTGAAAACCTCTGGTTAACCATCCTCAAGGGTTAAAAGGGTCTAAAGGATAGAAACACAGAAGGTCTCTTTACCCAAGGACCTGAGCTCTTTGTAGACTCTTAGCTTTAAAAAAAAATTAAATTGTCAGGGAGTACCTTTCTACAAATGGAAAAAAAAGCAAATTTAAAAATGAACTGCAGTCCCCAGGGCATATTAATGGGCTAGAGGCCAAGTACTTCCAACCATCTACACTTATGGTCCTCTTTAACCCTCTTAAAGACAGAAAAATTTTCTTTAGTTCTCCTATTATCAAAACAATTGAGGGGCGCCGGGTGGCTCAGTTGGATAAGCGTCCAACTTTTGATCTCAACTCAGGTCTTGCTCTCAGGGTTGTGAGTTCAAGCTCCATGTTGGGCTTGAAACTGGGCATGCAGCCTACTTAAAAAACAAAGCAAAATAAAACAAAACAAAACTATTGACTTCAGTTTCCCAGTGACTTTTAAGTCTAGACAGTGTTTTCTTCGTCTCTTCTATGTCACACCAAATTCAACATTAAACTTCTTTCCTTCCTATACAGTGTCCTCCCCACTCCCTTCCTATCCTTCCTTCACTGATTCAAGTAAGTGATGCTGTGGAATTTGCAGTTTGAATCATTTAGTATTTCTTAGGGGCACTCCATTGACAGGGGTAACTTTTAGACTTGGGACCTGCTATCTGCAACCAAATAACGTCTAGAGATTTATGTATCTGATATTCCACTTAGTGAGCATGAGGGGGAAACAGTACTAGTACTCTAGTCAAAAGCCCAGCTATTAGGAGTTCTAGAGAACAAATTCCATATGGAAATTCCTAGAGTCTTTAGAAAATTAGAATTGATCTTTGTGGTGATTATATCTCTGATCCTCTTTGAAGAACTAGCACTACACATGAAGATGATCCTGATTAAATGGAAACCACTCTAGTGAACAGGAATCCTTTAACAAACATCTTGTGGTCAGACTCATGTAAAAAGATGTATCCTTTGTATTTAAGAGACTATAGTTCTTTTTAATCCCCTATCACACAGTCACTGGTTAATGAAACACTTGGAAGCCATTTCGGCTGCTTTCTTAAGATTGCAGCTTCTCTTTCCTACCTATAAATGGGGTCTGACCCATGCTTCAGCTGCCCTGTTCAGTTACCTAAATCTATGCTTGTCCCTAATCTTGTCTCAATCTGTCTGTTACTGTAATGAGTTCCAGTCTAAATTAATCCCATTGTGAATCCCATTGTTTGTACATTTTGTTGTTGTTGTTTTGTAATTACCTTTTTCTGGTCCCTGCCATTTGACCATGCCACTTGCTTAATCTTACTGCAACTCCAATTTGTCTGCATAAAGAAATTAATTTGGTGTCTATTAGTATTTGTAGGCAGGTCTAAGAGAGAATCCTGTACTGGTAACTGATAACTTCCAAGTGGTTTTGAAGGTCATCATTACAATTAAATCAATTAACAGTTTTTAAGAATGTAATGATTGAAAAGTAATATGCTAGGCAATGGGGAAAAGAATAATACAAAGAAATTTCTTGGTTCTTGCCCTCAAATAGCTTACGGTCTGGTGTAGGAGAGGGAAATATAAACAATTAAGTTCAACATAAGCTTAAATCAGAAAATAAGCCTAAGAAACATATGGTTGTACAGGAGTGGCCAGATGAGGATAGGGAAGATTTCACAAAGGAGTTGGAATAAAAATATATTAATGAGAGCAAACAGTTAGTAGTTTAGTTATAGTATCATGAACTAGGTACTATTCTAAGAGCTTTATGTATACAGTTGACCTTTGAGCAGCATGGGTTTGAACTGTGTGAGTCCACTGATACATGCATTTTTTTTCTATAAACATATTACAGTACTGTAAATAGATTTTTCTTTCTTGTGATTTTCTTAATAACATCTTCTTTTCTCTAGCTTACTTTATTATAAAGATACAGTATATAATACATGTAGCATATAAAATATGTGTTAATTGACTATGTTATTGGTAAGTCTCCCAGTCAACAGTAAGCTATTAGTAGTTAAGTTTTGGGGGAGTCAAAAGTTATATGCAGATTTTCAACTGTGCAGAGGGGCAGCACCCCTAACCACCATGTTCAAGAATGAACTGTATTAATTCCTTTTTAAAGATATAAGTAGGATTTTAATATAACTATAGACAGAAGAGCGTAAGTCAAAGCACAAAAGCCTAACTCATAATTTCTTTCTTATCTGTAAAAAAAGAAAGTTGGGAGTAATATCTCTACTACCTTTTGGGTTACCTTCGTAAGCTACAAGCCCAGAAAGTAGCCTTAAATCCTTGGGTCGTAGCAACAAAAGCGGGAGTTCAGTATTTCATCACAGAAGGCAAGAGCATAATCTCCATTTATACGTGTACAGAAGACAAAACATCTAGACAATTTGTCTAATGCTACATAAGCAATTAGTATTGAACAATGGATTACATCTAACTCAGCTAATATATTTGATGAGATGCAGTTAGAATAACCTTTCAGGTAGCTAAATAAGCAGGAGGTAGAATATATAGCTCTTTTAATTTTAGTTAATTCCAAACTACTGTATCCTGCCTATAACCAAGCATGCTGTCATTTTAAGACCAGGGCCTTCCTTTTATAGTGCTGTGGATCCCTGAGGTATATAAATTAAAGCTGGTCACTATGGAGATCTCTTTGGGACCACTTATATGAAATAAATAATAGGATTAAATTTTTAAAAATTAAACCCAAAAAGCCTTCCCAGAAGTTATTTGTAAACCTTCATTAAGTACATTTTCCATTTTGAATTCTGGTGGATGGGAGCCAATCGGTAGGTGAAGCCAGCACCACATACTGCAATATACGCAATACTTAAATGCTTAGTACTTGAACTTTCATATTTTTGGTTGAGTAGAAAGCAGTAACTCTCAAGCCAAGTGAGAGAGAAAACTTTTGCAGGTAAAAACACCAATTTTAATAAGATACTACAATCACATGATGCTTTGACACCTATCCCCAATTATTTTTTTCAAAGCTCCCATTTATTTATTTGAGAGAGAGAGAGAGCGTGCACGCGCACAGTCGTGGGGGAGGGGCAGAGGGAGAGGGAGAAGCAGACTCCCCACTGAGCAGGGAGTCCAACACAGGGTTTGATCCCAGGACCCAGAGATCATGAGCTGAGCCAAAGGCAGATGCTTAACCGACTGAGCCACCCAGGCTCCCCCTATACCCAATTTTTGAGTGCATGAGAAGAAAATGTATTTATCTTTGAGGGCTTTGGAGAAGTATATATATATATTTTCCCCCTTTATGTTTGTTTTTAAATCTTCAGATTTAAGCAGTTTGGTAAGGAGAGACAATATTAATGCATACTTACGATAGCTAAAGAGCCAATTCAGAAAACCCATAATATAAATTGGAATGGACAGAAGCCCGATGTGTCATCTTTCCATGTTGCTTTGCTGTTGCTCACTCTGGGAAAGTGATGCGTTCATAATGTCCTTGGAAGGGTGATGAATTGAGAAAAATTGTCTTCTGGTGAGATTCTGATTTCAGTGTAATCATTCTTGTGATAAGGAGAAGCTTCATAGCTGCAGTCACTTTACAGACCAAGCAAGTTACCAGGACAGAAATTTTGTCAGAAGTTTGACAGAAGACAACAAGCAAGGGAAAGAGAAAAAAAAATGTCTCTATTTCTTTGGATGCCACTGAATACCAAACCAGGCATTTGAAAATCGAGGAAATTCTCAGTGTTGATGAAAGGTATGGATATGAAGATTTAAGGAACTAAAGGAACTGCTTTCCCGTGGAGAGTCTTAGAGACTTTTGGAAGCATTCTTTCCCTGACATTCATGTTGAATACAATTCTATTTTTCTCCTGTTCTTGAAATTCTTGGCAGAGCATCTCATTTGGCAATTGGGACTAATTACAGTCTCTGTTCACTGCAATTAGAAAACTTTGTTTCATTTTGAAACACAAAATTTATGTTTATCCAGAATTACTGTATTCCACTATGAACCAATTTGGTGTCATTAGGTTTAAATCAAAATATATCTATGAGTCATATAATTTTAGTTCAAATAGAAATTCCATGACTAAAATTTACTTCTCAAAAGATGATGATGCCAGTTAGTTTTCAGCAACTAGAATTCAAGAAATAGAAAATTCACTAGATCTGGATGGCTACAGCTTACTAGAAAATGCTTGGGGATTTAGATTCAATCTCTTCTATTTTCTTTATTCTTTTAAACTCCTACCCCCACTGCTTCCTGATCATCCCCTGGAACTCAAATAGAAACTCTTGTAATTAATCTCTATTTAACCAACATAATACAAATTAATGGACACTCTCCATTACTTCTATAAATAAAACATACTGATAGCATTTAGGTAATATGCCACTGCCCAGTATACACGTAGCTTTTTGTACTCACTAGAGTGGGAGACTTGCGAAGAATCAGTTGTGTTTATTCAATTTATTTATGCTAGATATACTTGTTATTATAATTACATAATTTAACTGATTATTTTATAAACCATTACATAATTGTTATTTGAAATATAAATAAAGAAAATGGTTGTTTCTACTAAAATGAAATTGAGTGCTTTGGAAAAATTAAAAAGTAGAAAATGGCTTTAAATTTTTCTATTGGGGGGCATCTGGGTGGTTCAGTCAGTTAAGCATCCGACTCTTGATTTCCGCTCGGGTCATGATCTCAGGATCATGGGATCAAGCCCTGCATTGGGCTCTGTACTGGGCGAGGAGCCTGCTGAAGATTCTCTCTCTCCCTGGGGCACCTGGGTGACTCAGTTGGTTAAGTATCTGCCTTCAGTTCAGGTCACAATCCCAGGGTCCTGGGATCGAGTCCCGCATCAGGCTCCCTGCTCAGCGGGGAGCCAGCTTCTCCCTCTGTCTGCTGCTCATGCTCTCTCTTGCTCGCTCACTACTTCTCTCTCTCTCAAATAAATAAATAAAATCTTAAAAAAAAAAAAAAAAAGATTCTCCGGCACCTGGATTGCTCAGTTGGTTAAGTGACTGCCTTCAGCTCAGGTCATGATCCCAGGGTGCTGGGATCAAGTCCCGCATCAGGCTCCCTGCTTGGCGGGAAGCCTGCTTTTCCCTCTCCCTCTCCCCCTGCTTGTGTTCCTTCTCTCGCTGTGTCTCTCTCAGTCAAATAAAAATAAATAAAATCTTTAGAAAAAATCTTTTTTTTTAGTATTTTTTTATGTCATGTTAATCACCATACATTACATCATTAGTTTTTGATGTAGTGTTTCATGATTCGTTGTTTGCATATAACACCCAGTGCTCCATGCAGAACGTGCCCTCTTTAATACCCATCACCAGGCTAACCCATCCACCACCCCCTCCCCTCTAGAACCCTCAGTTTGTTTTACAAAGTCCATAGTCTCTCATGGTTCATCTCCCCCTCCGATTTCCCCCCTTCATTTTTCCCCTCCTGCTATCTTCTTTTTTTTTTTTTTTAACATATAATGTATTATTTGTTTCAGAGGCACAGGACTGTGATTCAATGGTCTTACACAATTCACAGCACTCACCATAGCAGATACCCCCCCAATGTCTATCACCCAGCCACCCCATCCCTCCCACCCCACCCCCCACTCCAGCAACCCTCAGTTTGTTTCCTGAGATTAAGAATTCCTCATATCAATGAGGTCATATGATACATGTCTTTCTCTGATTGACTTATTTCGCTCAGCATAATACCCTCCAGTTCCATCCATGTCATTGCAAATGGCAAGATTTCATTCCTTTTGATGGCTGCATAATATTCCATTGTATATATATACCACATCTTCTTTATCTGTTCATCTGTTGATGGACATCTTGGCTCTTTCCACAGTTTGACTATTGTGGACATCGCTGCTACTATAAACATCGGGGTGCACGTACCCCTTCAGATCCCTACATTTGTATCTTTGGGGTAAATACCCAGTAGTGCAATTGCTGGGTCATAGGGTAGCTCTATTTTCAACTTTTTGAGGAACCTCCATACAGTTTTCCAGAGTGGCTGCACCAGCTTGCATTCCCACCAACAGTGTAGGAGGGTTCCCCTTTCTCTGCATCCCCGCCAACATCTGTCATTTCCTGACTTGTTAATTTTAGCCATTCTGACTAGTGTGAGGTGGTATCTCATTGTGGTTTTGATTTGGATTTCCCTGATGCGAAGCGATGTTGAGCACTTCTTCATGTGTCTGTTGGCCATTTGGATGTCTTCTTTGGAAAAATGTCTGTACATGTCTTCTGCCCATTTCTTGATTGGATCATTTGTTCTTTGGGTGTTGAGTTTGATAAGTTCTTTACAGATTTGGATACTAGCCCTTTATCTGATATGTCATTTGCAAATATCTTCTCCCATTCTGTCAGTTGTCTTTTGGTTTTGTTGACTGTTTCTTTTGCTGTGCAAAAAGTTTTTATCTTGATGAAGTCCCAATAGTTCATTTTTGCCCTTGCTTCCCTTGCCTTTGGCGATGTTTCTAGGAAGAAGTTGCTGCGGCTGAGGTTGAAGAGGTTGCTGCCTGTGTTCTCCTTTAGGATTTTGATGGACTCCTGTCTCACATTGAGGTCTTTCAACCATTTGGAGTCTATTTTTGTGTGTGGTGTAAGGAAATGGTCCAGTTTCATTCTTCTGCATGTGGCTGTCCAATTTTCCCAACACCACTTGTTGAAGAGACTGTCTTTTTTCCATTGGACATTCTTTCCTGCTTTGTCAAAGATGAGTTGACCATAGAGTTGAGGGTCCATTTCTGGGCTCTCTGTTCTGTTCCATTGATCTATGTGTCTGTTTTTGTGCCAGCACCATACTGTCTTGATGATGACAGCTTTGTAATAGAGCTGGAAGTCCAGAATGTGATGCCGCCAGCTTTGCTTTTCTTTTTCAACATTCCTCTGGCTATTCGGGGTCTTTTCTGGTTCCATACAAATTTTAGGATGATTTGTTCCATTTCTTTGAAAAAAGTTGATGGTATTTTGATAGGGCCAGCAAATTAGATAATCTGGAAGAAATGGATGCATTCCTAGAGATATATCAACTACCAAAACTGAACCAGAAAGACATAGAAAACCTGAACAGACCTATAACCACTAAGGAAATTGAAGCAGTCATCAAAAATCTACCAACAAACAAAAGCCCAGGGCCAGATGGCTTCCCAGGGGAATTCTACCAAATATTTAAAGAAGAATTAATACCTATTCTTCTGAAATTGTTCCAAAAAATAGAAATGGAATACTCTGGTTTCTCTTCAGATCGTATAAATCTTTCGCCTTGTACCAAAAAATAGAAATGGAAGGAAAACTTCCAAACTCATTTTGTGAGGCCACCATTACCTTGATCCTCAAACCAGACAAAGACCCCATCAAAAAGGAGAACTACAGACCAATATCCTTGATGAACATGGATGCAAAAATTCTCACCAAAATAGTAGCCAATAGGATCCAACAGTACATTAAAAGGATTATTCACCACGGCCAAGTGGGATTTATCCCGGGGCTGCAAGGTTGGTTCAACATCTGCAAATCAATCAACGTGATACGATACATTAACAAAAGAAAGAACAAGAATCATATGATCCTCTCAATAGATGCAGAAAAAGCATTTGACAAAGTACAGCATCCTTTCTTGATCAAAACTCTTCAGAGTATAGGGATAGAGGGTACATACCTCAATATCATAAAAGCCATCTATGAAAAACCCACAGCGAATATCATTCTCAATGGGGAAAAACTGAGAGCTTTCCCCCTAAGGTCAGGAACGTGGCAGGGATGTCCACTATCACCACTGCTATTCAACATAGTATTAGAAGGCCTAGCCACAGCAATCAGACAACAAAAAGAAATCAAAGGCATCCAAATTGGCAAAGAAGAAGTCAAACTCTCACTCTTTGCAGATGATATGATGCTTTATGTGGAAAACCCAAAAGACTCCACCCCAAAACTGCTAGAACTCATACAGGAATTCAGTCAAGTGGCAGGATATAAAATCAATGCACAGAAATCAGTGGCATTCCTATACACCAACAACAAGACAGAAGAAAGAGAAATTAAGGAGTCGATCCCATTTACAATTGCACCCAAAACCATAAGATACCTAGGAATAAATCTAACCAAAAGGCAAAGGATCTGTACTCAGAAAACTATAAAATACTTATGAAAGAAATTGAGGAAGACACAAAGAAGTGGAAAAATGTTCCATGCTCATGGATTGGAAGAACAAGTATTGTGAAGATGTCAATGCTACCTAGAGCAATCTACACATTCAATGCAATCCCTATAAAAAAATCTTTTAAGAAAATCTTAAAAAAAAAAGATTCTCTCTCCCTCTTCCCCTCCCCAGCCACTTGCATGTTCTCTCTCTCTCTCCCAAAAAATAAAAAAATCCATCAAACTAGAGTAAAAAAGAAAAAATTGGGGAAAATCATAAGTATTTAGCATTCTGTACTCCGATTGCTTCACGAGCACTTTTTTCCTTTTTTTTTTTTATTGTGGTAGAATATATATATAACATAACATATACCATCTTTTTTTTTTTCATTCTTTCAAGATTTTATTTCATTTCAAGTTAGTTAACATACAGTGTAGAATTAGTTTCAGGGGTAGAATTTAGTGATTCATCACTTGCATGTAATACCCAGTGCTCATTACATCAAGTGCCCTCCTTCATTCCCATCACCCATTTACCCCATGCCCCAGCCCACCTCTGCTGCAGCAACCCTCAGTTTTTTCCCTAGAGTTCAGAGTCTCTTATGGTTTGCTTCCCTCTCAGTTTTTTATCTTATTTTTATTTTTCCTTCCTTTCCCCACATTCATCTGTTTTGTTTCTTAAATTCCACATATGAGTGAAATCATATGGTATCTGTCAGTTAGAAACTGACTTGTCTCGCTTAACATAGTACACTCTAGTTCCATCCACATTGTTGCAAATGGCAAGATTTCATTCTTTTTGATGGCTGAGTAATATTCCATTATATATATATTACATATGTGATATATATATATATGATATATAAATATCACATCTTTTTTATCCATTCATCAGTTGATGGACACCTGGGCTTTTTGCATAGTTTAGCTATTGCAGACAGTGCTGCTATGGGCATTGTGGTGCATGTGTCCCTTCAAATCACTATTTTTGTAGCCTTTGGGTAAATACCTAGTAGTGCAATTGTTGGGTCATAGGGTAGTTCTATTTTTAACTTTTTGAGGAACCTCTATA
>NW_025409842.1:0-10730 GCF_002201575.2 Neomonachus schauinslandi
AATCAGAAATGTCCCAAAAAACAAAAGTCAAGGGCCAAATGGCTTCCTAGGGGAATTCTACCAGACATTTATAGAATAAGTTAATACCTTATTCTTCTCAAACTGTTCCAAAAAGTAGACACGGAAGGAAAACACCCAAATTCATTCTATGAGTGCAGCATTACCCTGACACCAAAACTAATAGACTAAACTAAAAAAAGAACAGGTCATTACCCCTGAGGACTATGCATGCAGATATTCTCAATAAGATACTAGCAAATCAAACCCAACAGTCCATTAAAAGAATTATTCACCATGAGCAAGTGAGACTTATTCCTGGGCTGCAAGGGTGGTCAATATTCAGATATCTATCGAAGTGATTCAGCAAATTAATAAAAGAAAGGGTAAGAACCATAGGATCCTTTCAGTAGGTGCAGAAAACAAAACAAAACAAAACATTTGAAAAAGTAGAGCATCCATTCTATGTAAAAGCCTTCAACAAAGTTGGGATAGATGGAACAAAAGTCAACACAGCAAAAGCCATATATAAAGACCCATGGCCAATATCATCCCCCAAATGGGAAAACTGAGAGCTTTTCCATTACAGTCAGGAATAAGACAGGGAAGTCCACTGTCACCAATATTATTTAACATAGTCCTAGAGATCCTAGACTTAGCAATCAGGCAACAAAAAGAAAATTACAAAACAAAATACAAAACACCCAAATTGGCAAGAAACATGTTCAACTTTCAGTATATGCAGATGACATGATAGTTTATGTATAAAACTTAAAAGACCCTACCATCAAATTGCTGGGCTGATAAATATATTCAGCAGTGTTGCCGGATATAAAACCAATATACAGAAATCTGTTGCATTTCCAGTAATGAAGCAGCAGAAAGAGAAATCAAGGAATCAATCTCATTTACAATAGCACCAAACCCAAGATACCTAGGAATAAACCTAACCAAAGAGGTAGAGATTTCTACACTGAAAACTACAGAACACTTAAAGAAATTGAAGACGACAAAAAGAAATGGAAAACCACGCCATGCTAATGGATTGGAAGAATATTGTTAAAATGTCTATACTACCATGACCAATCTACACATTCACTGCAGTCCCTTTCAAAAACGAGCAGCATTTTTCACAGAACTAGAACAAGTAATCCTAAAATTTGTATAGAACCACAAAAGAATCTGATAGCCAAAATAATTCTGAAAGAGAAAAACAAAAGTGGAAGAATTACGTTTCCAGATTTTAAGCTCTATTACAAAGCTGCAGTATTTGAAATAGTATTGTACTGGTGCTTAAACAGATACATAGATCAATGGAACAGAACAGAGAACCAAGAAATGGACCCTGGACCAATCTTCAACACATCGTGAAAGAAAATATCTGGTGGAAAAAGAAGACAGTCTCTTCCACAAATGATGTTGGGACAACTGGATTGCATGATGGCAGAAGAATGAAACTAGACCTTTTTCCTAAGCCATACACAAAAATAAATTCCAAATAGTTGAAAGACCTAAATGTAAGACAGGAAACAATCCAAAACCTAGAGGAGAACAGAGGCAGTCACTTCTTTGCCATGAGTCATAGAAATTTATCATGAAATATGTCTCCTGAGGCAAAGAACCTAAAGCAAAAAGGAACTATTGGGATTTCATCAAGGTAAAAGCTTCTGCACCCTAAAAGAAACAATCAGTACAACTAATGGCAACCTACAGAATGGGAGAAGGTATTTGCCAATGTCTTAGCAGATGAAGAATTATCATCCAAAGTCCATAAAGAACTTAACAAACTCAGGACCCCAAAATTTAATTTTCCAGTGAAGAAATGGGCCAAAGATATGAACAGACATTCTTCCAAAGAAAACATACAGAGAGCTAACAGACAGATGAAAATACTCACAACAGCATTCAACTTCATGTAAATGCAAGTCAAAATCAAGATGTGATACCCCCTCACAACTGTCAGAATGGCTAAAATTAACAAAACAGGAAACAACAGATGTTGGCGATGATGTGGAGCTAGAGGAAGCCCTGACACTCTTTGTGGGAATGCAAACTGGCGCAGCTACTCTGGAAAACAGTATGGAGTTACTGCAAAAAGTTAAAAATTGAACTACCCAATGACACAACAATTGTACTGCTAGGTATTTAGCTGAAGGACACAAAAATACTTATTCCTAAGGGCACATGCATCCCCATGTTTATGGTAGTATTATCAACAATAGTGACATTATAGAAAGAGACCAAATGTTTATCAACTGATAAATATGCAAAGATGTTACATAACACATTCACCAAAAGAATGAAATCTTGCCATTTCCGATGAAGTCAACAGAACATGAGTGTGTTATGCTAATGAAATTATGTCAGTCAGAGAAAGGCAAATACCATATGGTGTCACTCACATGTGAAATTTAAAAACAAAACAGATAAACAGAGGGGTATTAAACTACAACACAAACATCAACAACAACATCAACAACAGCAAAAGGGAAGCAAACCATAAGGAAATGCTAAATATAGTAAATAAACTGAGGGTTGATGGAGAGATTTAGAGGGGGATGTGCTAAATTCATTATTGGAATATATGTGTTGTGATGAGCTATGGGTGTTACATGTAAGTGATGAAGCATTAAATTCTACACCTGAAATCAATTTCACCCTATATGTTACCTAACTAGAATTTAAATGAAAATTTGGAATTAAAAAAAAAAAAAAAACTTTGCACATAATGAACATGTATAGACTTATTCTAATATCATTGGCACACACATTATTTCATAGTTATATGGAGTATACACCAAAGTAGATCATATTCTGAGCTGCAAAATACACCTTTGCAAAGGTAATAGAAGTCATATAGTGTCTGTTGGCCGAACATAGTGGAATGAAACTAGAAATCAATGTCAGAAAGCTAAATTAAACATTCCATCATATGTGGGGATTAAACACATGTCTAATAAACATGGGGAAACACATAAATCTCAAGAAACATTTTATTTTTCTAAAGTTTACTTATTTATAATCTCTACAACCAACATAGGGATTGATCTCACCACCCCAAGGTCAAGAGCCACATCCTCTTCTGACTGAGCCAGCCGGTTGCCCCTAAACTGTTGAAATACATAAAAATAAAACAAAACTTAGTGAATGTTATGGGATGCAGAGGCACAGTGCTTACTTGGAAATGTGTTGTGTTGAATGCATGTATTAAGGAAGAAAAGTCTAATATCAATAATTTACATTCGCATCTCAGGAAATATAAATGCTAGTTCAAATTAAATACATTGTAATGAAAAAGAAGAAAAGAAGATTGGAATAATAAAAATTAGAGGAGAAATCGTGAAGTCAATAGAGAAAATCAATAAAATGCAAAAAATAACATATTCTTTGAAATCAGGTGATTGGGATTAAGGAGTGCCCTTGTTGGGATGAGCACCTGGTGATTTATGGAAGTGTTGAAGCAGTATATTGTACACCTGAAAGTAATATTACACTCTGTGTTAACTGAGTAGAATTTAAATAAATACCTACAAAAATAATTAATGAAATTAATAAAACTCGAATCAGGCTAATTAAGTAAAATGTGAGAGAGTAAACACAATTTATTAACAGCAGAAATAAAAGAGGGGATATGATTACTGCTCCCATTGAAATTAAAAGGATAGTAAAAGAATATTATAAATAACTCTATGGTGAGAAATTTACTATTTTAGTGGAAATGGGCAAATTCTTTGAAAGACACAATTTGCCAAAACTCATTAAGAAGGAATAGACGAAATGAATAGGTCTATGTCTATTGAATAAATTGAATAAATAATTAATAACCTCCCAAACAGAAACGCAGGCCCAGGTGGGTTCCCTGGCAAATTTTATTAAACTTTGAAGGAACAGATTAAATTAATTATCTACAATTCCTCAGAGTATAAAATCAACTGAAACATTTCTGATTCCTTCTGTGATATCACCATTACCCCATTATGATAGAAATGATAGAAAAAAACTACACATCAGTGTCTCTTATGAACATAGATGCAAACCGCCTCAAAAAATTATTACACATTGAATGCAACAATGTAGAAAAAGAATTATACACCACAACGATGTGGATCTATTCCTGGTATGAAAGATCAATTTAACATTCCAAAATCATGAGTGTTTTGTAGTTCCTAGAGTAGAGATCCTTTACCTCTTTGGTTAGGTTTATTCCGAGGTATCTTATGGTTTTTGGTGCTATTGTAAATGGAATCGTTTCTCTAATTTCTCTTTCTACAGTTGCAAGGTTAGTATATAAGAAAGCAACTGATTTCTGTGCATTGATTTTGTATCCTGCCACATTACTGAATTGCTGTATGAGTTCTAGTAATTTGGGGGTGGAGTCTTTTGGGTTTTCCACATAAAGTATCATGTTGTCTGCAAAAAGAGAGAGTTTGACTTCTTCTTTGCCAGTTTGAATACCTTTTATTTCTTTTTGTTGTCTGATTGCTGTTGCTAGGACTTCTAGTATTATGTTGAACAACAGTGGTGAGAGTGGGCACCCTTGACGTGTTCCTGATCTTAAGGGAAAGGCTCTCAGCTTCTCCCCATTGAGGATGCTATTCGCTGTGGGTTTTTCATAGATGGATTTTATGAACTTGAGGAATGTTCCCTCTATCCCTATACTCTGGAGAGTTTTAATCAGGAAAGGATGTTGTATTTTGTCAAATGCTTTATCTGCATCAATTGAGAGGACCATATGGTTCTTCTCCCTCCTCTTATTACTGTGTTCTATCACATTGATTGATTTGCGAATGTTGAACCACCCTTGCATCCCGGGGATAAATCCCACTTGGTCGTGGTGGATGATCCTTTCCATGTATTGTTGGATCCTATTAGCTAGGATTTTGTTGAGGATTTTGGAATCCAGATTCATCAGGGATATCGGTCTGAAATTCTCCTTTTTGATGGGGTCTTTGCCTGGTTTGGGGATTAAGGTAATGCTGGCCTCATACAATGAGTTTGGAAGTTTTCCTTTTGTTTTTATTTTTTGAAACAGCTTCAGAAGAATAGGTATTATTTCTTCTTTGAATATTTTGTAGAATTCCCCAGGGAATCCATCAGGCCCTGGACTCTTGTTTTTGGGGAGGTTTTGGATCATGGCTTCAATCTCGTTACTGGTTATTGGCCTATTCAGGTTGTCAGTTTCTTCCTGTTTCTGTCTTGGCAGCTTATAGTTTTCCAGGAAGGCCTCCATTTCATCCAGATTGCTCAGTTTATTGGCATGTAGTTGTTGATAAAAATTTCCAATAATTGTTTCTATTTCCTTGGTGTTAGTCATGATCTCTCCCCCTTCTTTCATAATCATTTAATGCAATTCATTATATCAACAGACTAAATTATAAAATAATCACAACTCCATATTAAAACATAAAATCCATTGTACAGTATCTGATACCCACTCAAAAATTAAAACTCTCGGGGCACCTCCATATCAGGCACCCTGCTCCATGGGAAGCCTGCTTCTCCCTCTCCCACTCCCCCTGCTTATGCTCCCTCTCTCACTGTGTCTCTCACTGTCAAACAAATAACATAAAATAAAATAAATAAAATAAAATAAAATAAAATAAAATAAAAAAAACCTCTCAGTAGGTTTGCTGGAGTGGGGGTTGGGGTGGGAGGGATGGGGTGACTGGGTGATAGACACTGGGGAGGGTATGTGCTCTGGTAAGCGCTGTGAATTGTGCAAGACTGTTGAATCTCAGATCTGTACCTCTGAAACAAATAATGCAATATATGTTAAGGAAAAAAAAAGAAGAAGAAGTAGGTAGCGGGAGGGGAAGAAGGAAGCGGGGGAAATCGGAGGGGTAGACGAACCATGAGAGACAATGGACTCTGAAAAACAAACTGAGGGTTCTAGAAGGGAGGGGGTGGGAGGATGGGTTAGCCTGGTGGTGGGTATTGAGGAGGGCACATTCTGCATGGAGCACTGGGTGTTATGCACAAACAATGAATCATGGAACACTTCATCTAAAACTAATGATGAAACGTATGGGGATTAACATAAGAATAAAATAAATAAATAAATAAAAAGCTAGTGAGAAGAGTGATTTTTTTTACATTTTTTGCACACCTCTTTTTTTTTTTCTTGTATTTTTTAGTTTTATTATTGAAAATAGAAGGAGAGATAAAGAGCTTCCAGGACAAACAAAAGCTAAAGGAATTTGCAAACACAAAACCAACCCTACAAGAAATATTGAAAGGGGTCCTCTAAGCGAAGAGAGAGCCTAAAAGTGACATAGACCAGAAAGGAACACAGAAAATATAGAGTAACAGTCACCTTAAAGGCAATACAATGGCACTACTAAATTCCTTTCTTTCAGTAGTTACTCTGAATGTAAATGGGCTAAATGCTCCAATCAAAAGAAACAGGCTATCAGATTGGACTAAAAAAAAAAAACAAGACCCATTGATATGCTGTCTGCAAGAGACTCATTTTAGACCCAAAGACACCCCCGGATTGAAAGTGAGGGGGTGAAAATCATTTACCATGCTAATGGACACCAAAACAAAGCTGAGGTGGCAATCCTTATATCAGACAAATCAGATTTTAAACCAAAGACTATAAGAAGAGATGAGGAAGGACATTCTATCATAGTTGAAGTGTCTTTCCAACAAGAAGATCTAACTATTGTAAATATCTATGCCCCTTACAGGGGAGCAGTCAATTATATAAGCCAATTAATAAAAAAAGCAAAGAAACACATCAACAACAATACTATAATAATGGGGGACTTTCACACACCCCTCACTGAAATGGACAGATCATTTAAACAAAAGATCAACAAGGAAATAAAGACTTTAAAAGACACACTGAACCAAAAGGACTTCACAGATGTATTCCGAACATTCCATCCCAAAGCAACAGAATACACATTCTTCTCTAGTGCCCATGGAATATTCTAATTAATAGATCACATCCTAGGTCAAAAATCATATCTCAACCGTTACCAAAAGGTTGGGATCATTCCCTGCATATTTTCATAGCAGAGTGCTTGCTTTGAAACTAGACCTCAATCACAAGAGGAAAGTCGGAAAGAACTCAAATACATGGAGGATAAAGAGCATCCTACTGAAGAATGAATGGGTCAACCAGGAAATTAAAGAATTAAAATGATTTATGGAAACACATGAAAATGAAATACAAGCCATTCTCAAGAAACATGAAAGGTCTCAAGTACACAACCTAACCCTACACCTAAAGGATCTGGAGAAAGAACAGCAAATAAAGCCTAAACCCAGCAGGAGAAGAGAAATAATAAAGATCAGAGCAAAAATCAATGAAGTAGAAACCAAAAGAACAGTAGAACAGATCAACGAAACTAGGAGCTGGTTCTTTGAAAGAACTGACAAGATTGATAAACCCCTGGACAGACTTATCAAAAAGAAAAGAGAAATGAACCAAATCAACAAAACCATGAATGATAGAGGAGAGATCACAATCAACACCAAAGAAATACAAACAATTCTAAGAACATATTATGAGCAACTCTATGCCAGCAAACTAGATAATCTGGAAGAAATGGATGCATTCCTAGAGATGTATCAACTACCAAAACTGAAGCAGGAAAAAATAGAAAACCTTAACAGTCCTATAAGCACCAAGGATATTGAAGCAGTCATCAAAAATCTCCCAACAAACAAAAGCTCAGGGCCAGATGGCGTCCCAAGGGAATTCTACCAAACATTTAAAGAAGAATTAATACCTATTCTTCTGAAATGGTTCAAAAATAGAAATGGAAGGAAAACTTCCAAACTCATTTTATGAGGCCAGGATTACCTTGATCCCCAAACCAGACAAAGAACCCATCAAAAGGGAGACTTACAGACCAATATCCTAGATGAACATGGATGTAATGGAGAATTATAGACCAATATCCTTGCAAAGGTTCTCTCCAAAATACTATCCAATAGGATCTAACAGTACATTAAAAGTATTATTCAACACAACCAAGTGGGATTTATCCATGGGCTGCAAGGTTGGTTTGACATCCGCCAATCAATCAATGTGATACAAAACATTAATAAAAGAAAGAACAACAACCATATGATCCTCTCAATAGATGCAGAAAAAGTATTGGCAAAGTACAGCATCCTTTCTTGATCAAAACTCTTCAGAGTATAGGGATCGCGGGTACCTACCTCAATATCATAAAAGCCATCTATGAAAAACCTACAGTGAATATCATTCTCAATGGGGAAAAACTGAGAGCTTTCCCCCTAAGGTCAGGAACGCGGCAGGGATGTCCACTCTCACCACTGCTATTCAACATAGTATTAGAAGTCCTAGCCACAGCAATCAGACAACAAAAAGAAATAAAAGGCATCCAAAATGGCAAAGAAGTCAAACTTTCACTTTTTGCAGATGATATGATACTTTATATGGAAAACCCCAGACTCCACCCCAAAAGTGCTAGAACTCATACAGGAATTCTGTAAAGTGACAGGATATAAAATCAATGTCCAGAAATCAGTGGCATTCCTATACACCAACAACAAGACAGAAGAAAGAGAAATTAAGGAGTTGATCCCGTGTACAATTGCACCCAAAACCATACAATACCTAGGAATAAATCTAACCAAAGAGACAAAGGATCTGTACTCAGAAAACTATAAAATACTCATGAAAGAAATTGAGGAAGACACAAAGAAATGGAAAAATGTTCCATGCTCATGGTTTGGAAGAACAAATATTGTGAAGATGTCAATGTTACCTAGAGCGATCTACACATTCAATGCAATCCCCATCAAAATACCATCCACTTTTTTCAAAGAAATGGAACAAATAATCCTAAAATTTGTATGGAACCAGAAAAGACCCCGCATAGCCAGAGGAATGTTGAAAAAGAAGAGCAAAGCTGGCGGCATCACAATTCCGGACTTCCAGCTCTATTACAAAGCTGTCATCATCAAGACAGTATGGTACTGGCAGACAAACAGACACATATCAATGGAACGGAATAGAGAGCCCAGAAATGGACCCTCAATTCTATGGTCAACTTATCTTCAACAAAGCAAGAAAGAATGTCCAATGGAAAAAAGACAGTCTCTTCAACAAATGGTGTTGGGAAAATTAGACAGCCATATGCAGAAAAATGAACTGGACCATTTCCTTACACCACACACATAAATGGACTCAAAATGGTGGAAAGATCTAAATGTGAGACGGGAGTCCATTAAATCCTAAAGAAGAACACAGGCAGCAACCTCTTTGACCTCAGCCGCAGCAACTTCTTCCTTGAAACATCGCCAAAGGCAAGGGAAGCAAGGGCAAAAATGAACTCTTGGAACTTCATCAAGATAAGAAGGCTTTGCACAGCAAAAGAAACAGTCAACAAAACCAAAAGACAACCGACAGAATGGGAGAAGATATTTTCAAATGACATATCAGATAAAGGGCTAGTATCCAAAATCTATAAAGAATTTATCAAACTCAACACCCGAAGAACAAAAGATCCAATGAAGAAATGGGCAGAAGACATGAATAGACATTTTTCCAATGAAGTCATCCAAATGGCCAACAGACACATGAAAAAGTGCTCAAAATCACTCAGCATCAGGGAAATCCAAATCAAAACCTGAATGAGGTACCACCTCACACTAGTCAGAATGGCTAAAATTAACAATTCAGGAAACAACAGATGTTGGTGTGGATGCAGAGAAAGGGGAACCGTCCTACACTGTTGGTGGGAATGAAAGCTGGTGCAGCCACTCTGGAAAACAGTATGGAGGTTCCTCAAAAAGTTGAAAATAGAGCTACCCTATGTTCCAGCAATTGCACTACTGGGTATTTACCCCAAAGATACAAAAGTAGGGATCCAAAAGGGTACATGCACCCCGATGTTTATAGCAGCAATGTCCACAATAGCCAACCTGTGTAAAGAACCAACCTGTGGAAAGAGCTGAGATGTCCATTGAGAGATGAATGGATAAAGAAGATGTGGTGTGTGTGTGTATATATATATGTATATATATATATACAGGTATATATATATATATATATATATATATATATATATATGCAGATATATATACATATATATATATATCTGAATGGAGATATTATGCAGCCACCATAGGAATGAGATCTTGCCATTTGCCACGACGTGGATGAAATTGGAGTGTATTATGCTGAGCGAAATAAGTCAAACAGAACGACAAGTATCATATAACCTCACTGATATGAGGAATTCTTAATCTCAGGAAACAAACTGAGGGTTGCTGGAGTGGGGGGTGGGGTGGGAGGGATGCGGTGACTGGGTGATAGACACTGGGAAGGGTATGTGCTCTGGTAAGCGCTGTGAATTGTGCAAGACTGTTGAATCTCAGATCTGTACCTCTGAAACAAATAATGCAATATATGTTAAGATAAAAAAAAAAAAAAAGAAGGTAGCAGGAGGGGAAGAATGAAGGGGGGGAAATCGGAGGGGAGACGAACCATGAGAGACAATGGACTCTGAAAAACAAACCGAGGGTTCTAGAGGGGAGGGGGGTGGGAGGATGGGTTAGCCTCCTGATGGGTATTGAGGAGGGCACGTTCTGCATGGAGCACTGAGTGTTAAGCACAAGGAATGAATCATGGAACACTACATCTAAAACTAATGATGTAACGTATGGGGATTAACATAACAATAAAAATATTTTAAAATAAGTATAGAACTACCCTACAATCCAGCAATTGCAACACTATGTATTTACAC